>NC_041387.1:120532805-120688884 GCF_002162155.2 Triticum dicoccoides
GACACCCCCTCTCCTCTCCAGCTCCTTCCCCTCGCGCTCCCCCGCCATGACCGACGCCACCATCGTCGTGCCTTCGTCGTAGCCGTGCTCCCCGCCGCCCGTGCGTCCTCTCACCATGTCCAGGAGCTCCGCCGCTGTCCACTCCATCGAGCAAGCCGAGCCCCGAGCGCTCGCAACGCCCGAGTCCACCGCAACGACCTCGCCCGAACCGCCGTCGCCGGAGATCCCCTTCAACGTCGTCGTCGCTCCGGTCCATCTCCGGCCACACCAAGGGCTTCGTCGCACTCACTGTGAGCTTAGCCATCTCCCCCTCCCTTCCGTTCTTGCTCCCGAGCCGTGTAGCGACCTCCCGGAGCTCAACCGCACCCACCGCCGTGGAGCTCGTCGCCGACGTGCTCCCGGTTACCCTCCGACCACTCCACGGTGTCCATCATGCTCACCGTGTCACTTAGCACCTAGCTAGCCACTCCCCGAGCCTCACCGACCCCTCTAGCATCAAGTTCGTCTTCGGCCGAACCCCGGTGGCCGCCAAAGTCGTCGCCGGCGCCAACTCCGGCCACCCCGACCCCAACGGACTCCACCAAGAGCTGCGGCTCGTCCTCAGCTCCACTCCGGTGGTCTCCGCGACCCATTTGGTGGCCGAAACAGCCAAAACCACTTCCGCCGCCGTGTCGGGCTCGCCGGCGGCTAAACGCCGGTGCAGCCGACCCGGGTTTGACCACGGGTGGGCCCTGGTTGACTTCCCTGAGTCAATGACAGGTGGGGCCCAGCCCTGATAATTAAACAGGTTTAGTTTTATTTAAACTTTAATTAAATTAATCACCCTGACACGCGGGACCCACTATCAGGTTTGACCTGGACATGTCCCGTTGACCTGCTGACGTCATACTGACGTCAGGCTGACGCAATAATTGATTTTCTGGAATTATTCTAATATAGGAAATTCCAGAATATTATTTAAACTTCAAAAATTCATAACTTTTATTCTGTAACTCCAAATCAGACAAATTATATATGAAAAATGATCAAAAAAATCCAATCTATCCATCTGTACTATTTTCATGGATGACTAAACAAGTTAACTTGATGTTTAATGCAGAACAAGGAAAAACACTTTAAAGGACCATAATTGAGTTTGAAATTTGAATCTTTGATCCAAATTGGTACAAACCCTTCTGGTCTTAGTTGCATTAGCCCAACACACTCATATTGCTATGTTTCATGCATGCATCATATTGTCGCACATTGTTTGGTGATGGTTGTGCATCGGTGTTCTTTGCGGCAGGATCTGCCTCCGAGGAGTACCGTGATTACCCTAACAAAGAACCGTATCAGTGCATCGAACCATCAGGCAAGCAACCAACCATTTGATCATATCGATAAAATCCCATGTTCTCGCTCCTGCTCTCTTTTACTGCATTAAGACAACGCGTTTCAAACTGCTGTGTGCTACGGTAGTTGAACCCACTTCCTCTGCATGACCTGTCATTGCCACAATAACTAGATGAAACCCACTAGCATGTGTAGGAGTTGATTGAGCCATATGTATGTGTTGTTCCTACCTTGCTATGCCTGCTATGCTTAGAGTCGTGTCAGGTCTGGTTCATTTGGGTGATGGGCTAGAGTGAAATGATTATGTCGGTAATAAGAGTGGTGTGGTGAACACGATTCGGTAAAGGTATCGATGAGAGGCCATGTAGGAGTACATGGTGGGTTGTTTCATTGAAGCCGACCTTAAGCACTGAGATCTGTATGTGTGATTTAAGAATCAGCTACTACCATGCATTGGGCCCGAAACCAATGGACCCTCTCGGCTTCTTATTCACCCTAGTTCTCCGTCCAGGAGTTGCAAGTAGTTTCTGGTGTTTGTAGCCTACTGGAGGCCGTGGACAGCGCTGACCGTAGGGGTGGGCTGTGATGCGGTAGGTACGTGGCCGGGTGTACCGAATACCCGTTAGGTATCTCGGGAACCCTGTTCACATCGTTCGGGGCCGTATGGGAAACCTCGGCCGGACTCCCTGCGGATGGAACCTGGATAGGAGATAAACCTGGACTGGAGGCTTAGGTGATTAGGTAGGTCGTGGCTGACACCCACGTTGGGCTTCCGCTTGAAGGTTGCCGAGTACATGTCGTGTAAACGACGGTAAGTGGTGAGAGCGTGTATGAAGAAGTACACCCCTGCAGGGTTATCATGATCTATTAGAATAGCCGCGTCCGCGGTAAAGGACTACTTGGTTACCTATACAGTTCATAGACAAGTAAATGGAAACTACTAAAAGCCTCAAGATAAGTGTGAGTGCCGAGGATGGCTCTTCCGTAGGAAGACGGAGGTGGATCCTCGGTAGTGTATTGAATTGGTGAGTAGTGAACTCGTGTGCGCAAAACCATTTCGAGTTGGAGTCTCGTAGGTTAGCCTAGCCAAGAGTCAAAGCTGGCCTGCTGCAACAACTCCACCAACCCTTCTTGATAATGTGCATGTATGTAGGATCTGATGTAAGTCTTGCTGAGTACCTTTGTACTCATGTTGCTATAATTTACATTTTTCACAGAAGACGCTGCAACCCCTTCTGATGGGTTCTACGTAGACGTTGACATCAATGAGTAGGCTAAGGCCCAGGTGGTGATCCTGAGCTTGTGAAGGACCTCGTAGTATAGCTAGGCTTTCCAAGCCTCTTTTATTTTACTAGTTGTCTGTACTCAGACAAGTTACTTCCGCTGCTGGTTTGTATGACTGTATGACTTGAATGCTGGGTCGTGTGACCCGTACCTTTGTGTATGTTATGTATGGCTCTCTGAGCCTTAATAAAGTACTTGTGTCATAGAGTCATGTTGTGATGCCTTGTTGTATTTGCACATATCGAGCATATTGTGTGTATGTTTGAAATGCTTGGTATGTGTGGGATCTGACTATCTAGTTGTTTATCCTTAGTAGCCTCTCTTACCGGGAAATGTCTCCTAGTGTTACCTCTGAGCCATGGTAGCTTGCTACTGCTCGGGAACACTTAGGCTGGCCCGCATGTGTCCTTCTTCGTTCCCGTGTCTGTCCCTTCGGGGAAATGTCACGCATTGAGTACCGGAGTCCTGTTAGCCCGCTACAGCCTGGTTTACCGGAGTCCTGCTAGCCCAGTGCTACAGCCCGGACCCATTTGCCGATGACCGACACGTTCGTTGCTGGGTCATGGATGCCTGTCCCTGTAAGTCTGTGCCACTTTGGGTTTACGACTAATCATGTCAGCCCGGGCTCTTTATCATATGGATGCTAGCGACACTATCATATACGTGAGCCAAAAGGCGCAAACGGTCCCGGGCAAAGGTAAGGCGACACCCGTGGGGTTACCGTGCGTGAGGCCACAAAGTGATATGAGGTGTTACAAGCTAGATCGATGTGACATCGAGTCGGGGTCCTGACAATATAGATCAAAGCTTCGGCAAATGATAATAAGATTGAAAAACATTGTCGCTTTGAGAAGTATGTGATAAGCAAGAGCTCCCCCTAAATTTGTGCATTATTTAAAATTTGCTTTGGGCTGCAAATGCACAATGTGTTACGATCATGGGTTACGCTTTCATGTCACATAGATCTTGGTTGAGCGCTCAAAATGATAATAATTGAACACATGCACTCATCACCAAGCAAAGTGAATGATCATATGAGGATATAAGAGATAATATCATCAAAAAGCGTTAAGGGTAGCATAGCATATGATCAAACACATGATCATCCAAGTAAACAAGTAGCTCACAAAGGGACATAAAGTATCAAGCACACAATCAAGAAGTTCAACCAAAAACAATAGAGATAAAAAGCAACACTCTCTCTCGAAGCCTATGATATATACATTTTTCTCCCCCTTTAGCAACAAGTTACCCTCTTGGAAAGATCTTGACTTGACCCTCCGACTGTGGTAACAGCATAGACCCTGCTGGTAGATGGCGGACCGGTTGAGGGCTAATAGTCGGCTTTCTTCCAGCAAGTCGACGTCGTCTTCTCGTTCTTCCTTGGCCTCCGCCTCTGTGTACATGGTGACCCGAGGTGAGTTGAACTCGATGTCCGTTGCGATGACAGCCTTGGCACCATATACAAGGAAGAAAGGGTGAAGCCGGTTGACTTGTTCGGGGTAGTGCGCAGACTCCAAAGGATGGCTGGCAGCTCGTCGAGCCAGCAGCCGGCCGAACGCTCCAGCGGCACGACCAGTCGGGGCTTGATGCCGGCGAGGATGAGGCTGTTTGCTCGCTCGACTTGGCCGTTTGACTGCGGGTGGGCAACGTACACTAAATCCAGTTGGATGCCTTGTGTCGCGCAGAAACGTGCCAGTGCTCCCTTGGCAAAATTCGTGCCATTGTCGGTGATGATGTTGTGTGGTACTCCATACCGGGTTGTAATGTCTGCAATGAATGTCACGGCAGTCGGCCAATTCAGTTTCTTGATCGGCTTTGCTTCAATCCACTTGGTAAATTTGTCCACGGCGATAAGCAAATGTGTCATGCCGCTGCATGCCGTCTTGAATGGGCCAACCATGTCCAGCCCCCAGACGGCAAAGGCCAAGTGAGGGGGATGGTCTTGAGTGCAGAAGCCGGTAGGTGTTGCTTGGAGCCGAAGATTTGGCACCCTTTGCAGTGTTTGACTAACTCCTTGGCATCCTCCAAAGCTGTGGGCCAAAAGAATCCATGGCGGAAAGCTTTGGCAACGAGTGCTCTTGAGGCGGCATGGTGGCCGCATTCGCCTTGGTGGATGTCTTCAAGGATTGCTACGCCTTTCTCTGGCTCGACGCAGCGCTGGAAGACTCCAGTAACACTGCGCCTAACAAGATCTCGATTCATTATTGTGTATGCTCCGGCTCGGCATTGGACTTGTCTTTCCGAGATCTCGTCAGTCGGCAGCTCTCCATTTATCAGGAAGTGGAGGATGGGCTGGGCCCATGATGGAGCTGTGACTCTTCTATCGCCAAAACGGCTACTGCAACCAGGGTGGGTGGGCTGGGTTGTGAGGAGTTGGAGTCTGCCGCCGCCTGCTGTGTTGGTGCAGTCCCTGGGCCGGCTGCAGCAGTCCCTGGACCGGGTTCGACTATGGCAGTCCCCGAGACGGGTTCGACTATGGCAGTCCCTGAGCCGGCTATCGAAGTCCCTGAGCCGCCTGCTTGGTTCTCAAAGTCGGATCCGACTGCGTCGGGGTTAGGCGGCATGAAGATGGAACTGGATTCCGGAGACGGCTTGATAGACGGCTTGAGGAGGCGTTGAAGGGCGACGCCGGTTGGTATAGCTTGCTGGGTGGATCCTATTCGTGCCAGGGCATCTGCTTGCTCGTTGTCGGCCCGTGGCACGTGGAGGAACTCGCACCCCTCGAAGTATCCGCTAATCTGCTGAACGAGGAAGCGGTAGCTTGCCATGTTTGCGTCCTTGGCGTCCCAGTCGCCGGATGATTGCTGGACCACAAAGTCCGAGTCGCCATAGCACAGGATCCGGCGGATGCCGAGTTCCTTGGCTAGCCGGAGCCCGTGTATGAGCGCCTCGTACTCGGCCACATTGTTGGAGGCGGCAAAATGGATTTGCAATGTGTATCTGAGTTTGTCACCTTTTGGAGAGGTGAGGACGATGCCGGCTCCCAAGCCGGTGCGCATCTTGGATCCCTCAAAGTGCATCCGCCAATGAGTGGAGTCGGGGGCCGGTGGCAGGTACTGGGTCTCGGCCCAGTCGACGAGGAAGTCGGGCAATGCTTGGGACTTGATGACAGTGCAGGGCTGATAGTAGATCGTGTAAGGAGCCAGCACAATAGCCCATTTCGCCACTCGGCCGGATGCATCCCGGCTGCCTATGATCTCGGCAAGCTGGGCAGTGCATACGACCGTGATGGGATGCTCTTGAAAGTAGGGCTTGAGTTTCTTGGAGGCGAAGTACACACCATAACACATCTTCTGATAGTGCGGGTAGTTCTACTTTGAGGTGGACAGTACTTTGCTCAAATAATATACCGGCCTCTGGACTAGCTGAGCTCGGCCCTCTTCTAGCGCTGGACCACGATAACTGTGCTGACCACCCGGCTGGTGGCGGCGATGTAGAGGAACATGGGCTCTTTCTCCGTTGGGTCCGCCAGGATAGGCGGCATGGACATCATCTTCTTTAGCTCGTGGAAAGCTTGGTCCGCCTGGTCATTCCACTCAAAGTGAGTAGACTTCTTCATGAGTCGGTAGAGGGGGAGAGCCTTCTCTCCGAGCCGGCTGATGAAGCGGTTCAAAGATGCCAGGCATCCGTAAACTTTTGGACGTCTCGCAGCTTGGTGGGAATCTTCATTCTCTCTATGGCCTTGATCTTGACTGGGTTGCACTCGATGCCGCGTTCGGAGACCAGGAAGCCTAAAAGCTGGCCGGCTGGTACCCCGAACACGCATTTCTCCGAGTTGAGCTTGATCTGAAACCAGCGCAAATTCTCAAAGGTCTCCTTGAGGTCTTCCAGCAAGGTGCCGCATTTCTCCGTCTTCACCACAACATCGTCTATGTAGACATGGGCATTTCTGCCGAGTTGCTTGAGGAGGCATTTCTGCATGCAACGCTGAAAAGTGGCACTGGCATTTCTCAAGTCGAATGTCATAGTGAGGTAACAGAAAGCTCTGAATGGGGTGATGAAGGCGGTCTTCAGGCGGTCAGCTAGGTCCAATTTTATCTGGTGGTAACCTGAGTATGCATCCAAAAAACTCAACAGCTCGCATCCGGCTGTGGAGTCTATCACTTGGTCAATCCTTGGTAGAGCAAAGGGATCTTTAGGGCAGGCTTTGTTGAGGCTGGTGTAGTCAATGCACATGCACCACTACTTGTTCTTCTTCAACACTAGGACCGGGTTGGCAAGCCATTCTGGAAAGAACACTTCCATAATGAAGCCTGCTGCTAGAAGCCGGCTATTTCTTCTCCGACTACTCTTCTCTTCTCTTCTGACAGGCGGCGCAAGGGCTTCCTGACCGGCTTGGCGTCTGATCGGACGTGTAGCTTGTGCTCGGCGAAATCCGTCGGGACACCCAGCATGTCTTTGGGAGACCATGCGAAGATGTCCCGATTCTCACGGAGGAAATCGACGAGCTTGCTTTCCTATTTGCTGTCGAGGCCGGTGCCCATGACAGCGTATCTCTCCGGGTGCTCCGGGTCCAGAGGTATCTTCTTTGTCTCTTTGGCAGGCTAGAAAGAACCTGGAGCATCACATTCCTTGGGATCAGGGGACAGGGCCGGCTGCTTGCCAGCCATGGCCACAACTCGATTCAACATCTTTCTCTCTTTGGCAATTACAAGGGACTCGGCAAGCCGGCTGCCAGCGGCTGCACACTCAGAAGACTTCTTGTAGTCTCCGGCTATGGTGATGATGCCCTTGGAACTCGGCATCTTCATCTTGAGGTAGGCGTAGTGGGGCACAGCCATAAACTTGGCCAATGCAGGTCGGCCAAGCAATGCGTGGTACGGGCTTTCCAAATCCACTACCTCAAACCATATTGCCTCTCGTTGGAAATGATCTTTGTCCCCAAAGAGGACATCCATCTTGATCTTGCCAATCGGTGAGCAGGATAGGCCAGGCACAATGCCATGGAACACAGTCCGGCTTGGCATGAGCTGCTTCGGCTTGATGTTGAGCTTCTCCATAGTGTCGCGGTACAATATGTTGATGCTTCTCCCGCCATCTATCAGCACGCAGGAGAACCGGGCAGCTCGCCTTTCTGTCACGAGGGTGGTGTCCAAAACCAATGCATAGGAGCCAGGAGACGGCATCACCTCTGGGTGATCAGCCTGGCTCCAGCTAATGGGCTTCTTCGACCAGTGCATAAACTCGGGGTTGTTGGAGGCGACCACGTTGACTTCTTGCTGTTGTTGGCGCCGGCTGCGCCGGTCATCCGTCTGGCTTGTAAAGACGACATAGGCAGCATGTTCATCGTGGAACTCGTCTTGGATGGCTCCGACTGCTGGCCGTGCAGCCGGCTGCTGTGGGGCAGGAGGCGGCTGGCCTACAGGCGGAGGCGGCAACAGCCCCTCGCCCTTTGAGATTCGTGTGAGCCAAGGGCACATCCGAGTTGTGTGGTTGGACGGCTTCGCACCGCTGTGGAACTTGCAGGGGGCATTGTCACGCCCAATATCCGATACTATCCTAAAGAGACTCGAAGGTCCCACCAAGGATAGAACCGCATATTGAAATTCTTTCGTAAGGTGGATATCATTACATCAACATTACATAATAGATGGGGATACATACAAGAGGCATACAATGCCACACGAATACAACATCACAATACATCATACACAATATCAACATCCAACTACGGATGAATCACAAACAGAAAACTCAAATGACATCCACCCTGCTAGCCCAGGCTGCCGACCTAGAACCTATCCCCTGATCGAAGAAGCAGAAGAAGAAGAACTCCAAACAAGAAAACATCGCTCTCGCGTCATGATCATCGCATAACCTGTACCTGCAACTGTTGTTGTAGTAATCTGTGAGCCACGAGGACTCAGCAATCCCATTACTATGGGTATCAAGACTAGCAAAGCTTAAAGGGAAAGGAAGGGGTAAAGTGGTGAGGTTGCAGCAGCGACTAAGCATGATATGGTGGCTAACATACGCAAATAAGAGCAAGCGGAACGGTCGTGAAGCTCGCAATGATCAAGAAGTGATCCTGAACTCCTACTTACATCAAACATAACCCAAAAACCGTGTTCACTTCCCGGACTCCGCTGAAAAGAGACCATCACGGCTACACACACGGTTGATGCGTTTTAATTCGGATCTGGTGTCAAGTTATCTACAACCGGACATTAGCAAATTCCCATCTGCTCATAACCTGGGGCACGGCTTTCGAAAGTTTAAACCCTGCAGGGGTGTCCCAACTTAGCCCATGATAAGCTCTCGCGATCAACGAAGGATATACCTTCTCCCAGGAAGACCCGATCAGACTCAGAATCCCGGTTTACAAGACATTTCGACAATGGTAAAACAAGACCAGCAAAGCCGCCCGATGCGCCGACAATCCCGATAGGAGCTGCACATATCTCGTTCTCAGGGCAACACTGGATAGGTCAGCCTATGAGTAAAACCAGCCCTCGAGTTGCCCCGAGGTGGCCCCGCAGTCTTCCCGGTTCGGACCAACACTTAGACAAGCACTGGCCCAGGGGGGGGGGCTAAAATAAAGATGACCCTCGAGAGAGCGACTCCCAAGGGAAAAGTATAGGTGATGGTGAGGCGAATGGTAAAACCAAGGTTGGGCCTTGTTGGAGGAGTTTTATTCAAAGCGAAATGTCAAGGGGGTCCCATAAATCACCCAACCGCGTAAGGAATGCAAAATCCGGGAACATAACACCGGTATGACGGAAACTAGGGCGGCAAGAGTGGAACAAAACACCAGGCATAAGGCCGAGTCTTTCACCCTTTACCAACTATATAGATGCATTAATTAAATAAGAGATATTGTGATATCCCAACAAAATCCTGTCCACCATGGAGCTATCTTCAACTTCACCTGCAACTAACAACGCTATAAGAGGGGTTCAGCAAAAGCGGTGACATAGCCAAGCAATGGTTTGCTAGGAAGGGTGTCAAAGGTTAAAGGTTCATGGCAATTTGGGAGGCTTGAAGAGCAAAAGACAGGTAGCGCAGCAAAGCGATAGAGCGAAGCAACTAGCATAGCAATGATAGTAGTGAGATCCAGGGTAGCGGTCATCTTGCCTGAGATCCCGCAAGGAAGAAGAACGAGTCCATGAAGAAGACAAACGGACGTAGTCGAACGAATCCTCACAACTCTGGAACGAAACTGAAGCTAACACTACTAGGGAAAAGCCTATACACAGAATCTTATCAGCAGCGCACTTTAAAATAAGGCGCTGCTGCTAATTAGCAGTAGCGTGCTCTGGAGTAACTCACTGCTGAAACCAATATAGCAGTAGCGCGCTCGCTCAAAGACGCGCTACTGCTATAATCCCCATGAGGCCGCCACGAGGCTAGTTATAGCAGCAACACATTATAATGACGGGCGCTACTGCTACATAGCATAGTAGCAGCGCATTTCTGCAATAAGCGCTACTGCTAAATTTACTACAAAAATTTAGCCACCATCTCCTCTATCCGATCCACTCACACAGTCACACACTAGCTCACTGGATCCCCTCTCCCCCGCGCCGATCCACCCCCGTCGTCCCTCCTCCGTCTGCGCCGCCGTCACCTCCTCCTCCTTGCTGGACTTGGTACCGGCCTCCTCCTCCATCCTCCCTCTCCACTCGCCGCTGGCCGGCCCCTCCTTGCTCCGCCTTCCTCCTCCGTCCTCCCTCCACTGGCCGCGCCGGCCGGCTCCTCCTCGCTCTGCCTTCCTCCTCCATCCTACTCTCTTCTCCCTGCTCGAGTCGCCCCTCCTTCTCCCTCGTGCCCGCTACATTTTGATTTAGTAGCTAGGCTAGTTCATATGCAACATTTTGATTTAGGTGATATGATTTAGTTGATTTAGTAGGCTAGTTGATTTAGTTGACTTACACATTTTGATTTAGTTGATTTAATAGGCAGTTCATTTAGTTGATTTAGTTGACTTAGAACATTTTGATTTAGTTGATTTAATAGGCTAGTTCATTTAGTTGATTTAGTTGACTTAGAACATTTTGATTTAGCTGATTTAGTAGGGTAGTTCATTTAATTAGTTGATTTAGAACATTTCGATTTAGTTGATTTAGTAGGCTAGTTGATTTAGTTGATTTAGAACATTTTGATTTAGTTGATTTAGTAGGCTAGTTGATTTAGTTGACTTAGAACATTTTGATTTAGTTGATCGTTAATCCTTTGCTCATATTGCTTTAGAAAAAATGGCGCCACCACCACCACCACTATGTCGACTGTGCAAGTCAAGATGCGCCAGCAGCCTTGCAACTGGCAAGTGGTTCGGCATCTACTTCCAGCTGAGTTTTCGTCATGCGGCGGTAAGAAATTAGATGAAATGTAATAACTATTCTGTTTTTAGTGTTGGCATTACTGCATTGTGTCATTTTTCTTATTTTACATAGATCGTCCCATGCAATGTGAGGTTGAAATTCAACAACCTGACAGGAGACACTGTGACATTTGAGGCTCCTGGGGGGCCGTACACTATGGAGGTCGAGAAAGGACGCAATATGTCGCAGATTGGAGGAGATGGATGGGCCCGTTTCGTCGCTCGCATGCGTTTTACTGGTGGTGAGTTGATCAGCTTCTCCTTCCGAGCAGAAAGACCCAAGCTCGTTGTCATTTATCTCAACCTGGTGGAAGATGATGAAGATGACAAAGATGATGAAGATGATGAAGATAATGAGGACCCACTCGATGAAGATGATGAGGACCCACTTCACGAAGCCATCGTAGCTCAAAGAACAAGGCTGAGTGAGGAGGAGGTGTCCAACATGTGGGACATAATTCCGCCACGTGCTGACTTTGTCGGGGTGCCATTCGTGACTCGCTTGACAAATACCATGGTTGATCGACATGATATGGTATGTTATACTTACAAATGCAAATTATCCGATGAATTACTTAGTGTACAGTCCAATGATATGGTATGTTGTGTGGAATCTAGTCGATGATATGTTTTAGTGTAGAGTTCGATCACATGCTTATTAGTGTAGAATCTAACGAAACTATTAATAGTGTAGATAATCCATATGTACTTTTTTGCGAGGCTATTTATTAATTGATATGTTTTTCTTATTCAGAAATTGGCGAAGAGCATATCTGTGAGTTATGGTATCGAGCCTGATGAAGAAGGCTTGGCTGGACTACGCCTTACGGCAAGGGGCTCCGTCACAACCTGTACTTACCGCGTGGACACGGGCGGTCGCACACACTTAAACTCGGTTGGGTGGAAGAAATTCCTCGATGGCAAGAATCTTCGTGTTGGACAGGCCATCCTAATTACTATCAGGAACACCAACCACCCAGACTTAAGGATGATGATTGTCTTTGATATCATCTAGAACTACATATGTGTGTGTGGCTATATCATCTAGAACTACATATGTGTGTGTGGCTATATCATCTAGAACTACATATGATGATCGTCATCAATATCATCTAGAACTACATATGATGATGGCCGTTGATATGACCTTGTACTGCTTGAGGATACATGTTGACTATGCATGAAATTGTTATCTAGTACTCCCTTCGTTCCAAATTACTTGTCGTGGTTTGAACTAAAACCACGACGAGTAATTTGGAACGAAGGGAGTACTACCTAGTAATGGTTTATGAATTTGATATCTACTAGCAGTACCTAGTATCTAGTATCTGAAAGGGAAACTGAAAGGGAAAGGGGTAATGGGAAAATGATGAAAGATATAGCAGTAGCGAGGGATGGCGAAATCGCTACAGCTAGGTAATAGTAGCGCATTCTTAAAAAGCGCTGCTGATATCGTAAATAGTAGTAGCGCGGGTAAGGGCCGCGCTACTACTATGAGTTAGCCTCAAAACCCGCGCTACTACTAGGGTTTTCCCTAGTAGTGTAACGAGAGAAGCAAACCGGAAAGAAGCAAACAACATGGTAAACACACAAGCATAAACAAGGCATGATGCACAATCAAGTATGATGCATGTCCGGTTTAATGAGGCATGGCATGGCAAAGTGCAACAAACAATACTACAAGTTAAGTGGAGCTCAATATGCAACGGGTTGCATATTGACGGAACACCACATCAATTATTTAGTTTATCTCTCGGTTAGGAACACAACAATATTACATGTTGTTAAACATGGCCAGGGGTGGAGCATAAGTAAACTAACTATTTAGGCAAGTTTAAATGAGGCCGGAACAACAAACAACAATTCCGGTAATCCCCACATGTCATTTAGTATTTAAAGCAAACAATAATTTTAACCATTTAAATGTTGTTAACATGATGCGGATGACATATACAATTTTATTCAATTTATGAAAATGTTGACAAGAGCATGTTATGAAGCATTTGTTACGGTGGTGGAACGAAAGGGGTGCTACGGCAACGATAACGAAAATGGTGCCACGGCAACATTCCGATGATCCGACAACTCCTTGAGATACCAGTGCAAAAGAGCAAGTGTGCGGATGTGCGGAACATGCAAAAGATGGTGGGGTGATCCCGGATTACCAGGTTCCCACGGGTCGACGGCATGGCAAACGAGGAGGAACTTGCAATGACAATTGGGCATAGTGCAAACACGAGCATCTCATACAACACACATTCCTACACGGGCGGTCGTCTCGTTGTTATACCTTTGAAGCGTGCATTTCGGGGCGGTTCAAAATCGTCGAGGGAAGTAGTCGTTCACGGGTGGTAGGGGAAGCAGTCGTATGCGTTTCGTAGTTGTACATGTCGGCGGTAGTGGAAGTAGTGGTACACGGCAACGGTAGTTGTACACTCGACGGTCTTCGGCGACAGTAGTGGTACATCTTGCTGGAACTTGGGCGTAGTGGTACATGTTTCATAGAGGAACTTGACGCCCACGGGGTCGACGGTAGAGGTACTTGACGCATCACTGGGTGTAGTCGTACATGAGGGTCTTGACGAATCCAAAGGGGTACTTGACGGGTCCGGTCTTGGCGATTCAGGTTTCCGTAGTGTCCTGATACTTGATGCTTGGGATTGATTTCAGGGTTGCACGCGTCCACGGCAACACAACGCAGATGCAAAGAGGCAACGACTTGGCGCAGTTCCGGTGGTCAAACAAGGCAGGGGCAGCTCGGTCACGCGCGCTGCGGGCGGCAGAGGACGAAGCAGAGGAGCAGCAGGAGGTGGATGCAGAGGGTCGCCGGGCGGCGGAGGTACGGCGAGGCGCCGGTAGCAGGAGGCGAAGGCGGAGATGGTCCGGTGCTGGGGCTTCGGCGAAGTCCGACCAAAACGGAGGGGACGAGCGGCGCGGGGCTCCTGCTGGGCGCGGAGGCCGACGGATGCGGGCGCATGTGCTCGAGGAGCTCCTCTCCTCGAGCGCTCGGGCGACAAGGATTTGGCGAGGAGGAGGCGCGGTCGCGGCCTAGTGCTGCAGAGGGAGGCGCGCGGGAGGCTGAGAGGGATCGAGTGTGAGGCTGATGGAGGAGGGCGTGACGGCGGCGAGGAGGCCGATGGGGCTCCGGCCTGGTTCTCTTCTCCGGCAAGGGCGGAGCGCAGGAGCGAGGGGAGGTCGAGGGCTGCGTGCTCGGGCTCTGGATCGAGGAAAGGGAGATGAGGGGATCGGGCGCAGGGAGCTCCTCTCCCTGGATCGATGCGGTGTATGTGTGTGACGGCGGGCAGAGGGAACGAGAGGGATAGGTATCGAGCAGGGGGTCGGGATAGGGTTAGATGCACGGCTGGGCCTTAGAGGCCGGCCCGGTGGATTTGGTGGGCCGACTTGGCTGTTGGGCTGCAAGCCTACTCTCTCTCTACTCTTAATCAGAAAAGAATTAGAGAGAAGAAAGATAAAGAGAGGGTTAGGGAAAGGATTTGCGCATGGGGATAAATTTTCTCGGACTCATAAAAATGTGAGGAATTTGACAAAAATAGATTGAGGATTTTTAGAGGAAGTAAAATCCACACCTGTTGAATTTAACTCAAACAAGTTTGAATTTCGAAACCCATTCGAATGAATTCCAAATGGGTTGAAATTATAAGGGGTGACCCTACACACCAGATGTGATTTATGGGCAGATTTGGAACATTTATGGATAAGTAAAATTGCAACTCAATTTTATTAAAAGGTCGAAAAGGCAGGATAAAAGGTTGAGTCGGATAAAAGAAGAGTTGAAGAATAATGCAAATGTGTTATGGGTGATTTCCAGTTAATGGAATGCTTATTATAGCTCCCTAATAATATTGGGAGTATATGTTCTAAAGAGAAATCACCATTGTGAATATCCCTCGATTTAAATGGACCGAAGATCCATATGGTTTATTTAGTTGAGTTTTTAAAAGGGGGTGCAAGATGACATGATGCAATGCACATGATGCAGAGATGAATGCACGAACAAAACAAAATCACACGATGAAACTCGGAAAACATGGAAGGCATCTGGAGCACCGGTCTTGGGGCGTTACAACACTCCACCACTACAAGAGGATCTCGTCCCGAGATCTAGGATGACACCGGAGAGAAACGGAAGAGGAAGAGAAGAGGTAAAACTAAGTTGCTTCTTCGACAAAAGAGTGAAACCAAAGAACCTTGAGAGGTTGAAAAGTTGAAAGAAAGAACACAATGCAGTTGAACACAATTGAGAGCACTACGGTAGAAAACAGAAACAAGGAACACCATGTGAACCTTGGAGGTTGCAAAGCTATGAATGACGAGTACAATGGACAAGAAGGAATTGAAACCACTCAGGTTGAAACGAAATAAGAATGAATAAGAATGATATTATTTTGGCAGCACTCCGACTGTAAATGGAAGGAATTGAACATTAACTTGAGAAGATGGGATGATACTTGATGAAATCAACAACACACTGCCTCCGGAACTATTGAAAGAATGGCACAAGGGGTAAGAAGGATTTCAGACAGCAATCCGGTTGAAAAGAGTCAAAACTTGATAAGATGAAAGAACTTGAATGAGAACACAACACTCCGGTTAAATGGATAAGCAAGAAAATAACATGAACTTGACAAAACGACGTGATGGGTGAAGAGCACAACATCACACTGCCTCCGGAAGAAATGAAAAAATGGAATGGAATGAACGGAGGAAAACTTGATCTTGAAAGAGAACGCTTACAGGAAAAACAGAGTTGTTGGATTATCAACAACGAAAGGATAAGCTTGTTTTGGGCTTATGGAAAACATCTCAAAATTATGAGGTGACAACCGGCCACTAACGGAAACAATTTCTTGCTTGAGATCAACAAAGAGATGAAAAACCTCTTTCACCGAGAAGGATATGGAGAAAGCTTGGATCATTGATAAGCACCACAAAGAGCAACATTCCTTAGGGAAGGCTTTAGGTGAAATCTATACCAAGATAACTCCAATGGAGGGGTTAATGGATTTAAAATACCTCATTCTTGATAACATGTCAATCATGAAACATGAAGGAAACTGTCAAAATGACATAACACCATCTCAAAAGATAAGGTAGAAGGAATTAAACTTCAAAATGCAAGAAGAAGAATACTTGAACTCCTCAGGAAAAACATGTGATGAGCACCATGTTTATTTTTGAATATAGTTTGGCGGATCTTAGCTTCGAGAAAAATCTTGAAGTACAATTGAAGAATGAAAAGAATCCTTGATGAACCACCATGTAGAGCCTCCATGAAGAACTCTGGTAATAAAAGGATGATAAAAAGAATGGGAAATTGAAAACACGAGGTGAAGCCTTGCGATGATTTAGATGAAGCTTTGAAATGATATAACCGAGAAAACTTGGAACTCCGGAAAGAAAGATGAACAAATGAAATCAAGAATTTTGATGAACCTCCGAAATAAGGAATTGAATTTACTCGATGAAACAAGAATAAGAATTACATTATGCTCATCCTTCACCAATTAAATTGATGGCAAGCAATGGATTTGGCATACTACTTATTCTCGTAGAAAGGATTAAGATAGATATGGCGCAAACTTGGGAAGTTCTTCAACGAACCACCGGTAGGATTGGAAAGAACGAATGAAGATACTTGAGGGGATTTAGATATAAGATAACGAAGAGATAATGAACTGATTAGAGGGTATTTGAACGATGCACCGGTAAGATTTGGAGAATGATAGCTACACGTTGCGAATGAAGAATTTATGACATGATGGCCTTCGTAGGAATAAAATGGAAAGAACTCACGAAATGCTCCGGATGGTAAGAAAAGAATTGTCACAACCAAAACAATTATGAGGATAGCATGAAGCCAGAACCATGAATATTCAAGAGAATGGACCAAGATATGAGTCCTTGTAGAAAAGGGTGGGAGGGCGGGAAAACAAAGGCAACTTGGGATGGATGAAACAAACACCGGTGAGAAAAACTTAGAGTTGATCTTGCGGATGTTGAAAATGATCGGATCCACTTGAAGAGAACACACCGGTTGGAAAGAATTGACATGACAATCTCGATGATCAAAAGGATTAGTACTCCCATAGAAATATGAGAACACCGCTTGAAAGATATGGAATCAACACTTGTCACTGAAGCAACTCGAATACCACAACTCCAAAACAAAACAAAGGATTGGCTTGCAAAATAAGCCGAAACAAATACATATGATAGAGATTTACCCAATCCCATATCATGCATCTGTCGGAAATATATTCTAGGAGCTACATGAATTCCCACCTATAAACTCCCGAAACTTTCTGGTTATGCAATCGGGTGTTGGGGATACAGGGGAAGCAATATATCTCACCCAAACTAACAAACCCTACATCCAACTGTATCCATCCGTCAACACATAACCAAGAAACCTTCAGAAATCATGTACCTCAACCTTCAAAAAGCATCCGTTATATGAGTTAGGGCAATACTCTCGAACTCCCGCCCCAGTACTGGGTGGCGTCGAGGTTATCTCACCAACAACTGCATAAAAGAGATTTTTGATGTCGACAAAACTCAGGTATTCCAGAACTGCAACGATAAAATTGTGACGACAACACCTCGGAGCTCAACTCCCCGGGTCACTGCCACATAAAAGACAGGAAGCACCAAGAACAAAGTTCTCGTCACAAAACCATCGGAACGATTCCAAGATACCCGCGTGATCCTAAATTTTTTTTATTGAAATTTGATGAGAGGAAAGTCAAAACATCTACGTCAGGAGACCTCACCAGAGCGACGAAGGGGGCTGAGGAGTAAAAAGAATCCTACTCTTCGATATATATAATCCTAAGACTCAAAATAGTTTTCTTCTAGACTCAACAACGACCAACAAACAAGGGGGCTCCTATGGTCGGTCGAGGCTCTTATACCAACTTGTCACGCCCAATATGCGATACTATCCTAAAGAGACTCGAAGGTCCCACCAAGGATAGAACCGCATATTGAAACGCTTTCGCAAGGTGGATATCATTACATCAACATTACATAATAGATGGGGATACATACAAGAGGCATACAATGCCACACGAATACAACATCACAATACATCATACACAATATCAACATCCGACTACGGATGAATCACAAACAGAAAACTCAAACGACATCCACCCTGCTAGCCCAGGCTGCCGACCTGGAACCTATTCCCCTGATCGAAGAAGAAGAAGAAGAAGAACTCCAAACAAGCAAACATCGCTCTCGCGTCATGATCATCGCATAACATGTACCTGCAACTGTTGTTGTAGTAATCTGTGAGCCACGAGGACTCAACAATCCCATTACTATGGGTATCAAGACTAGCAAAGCTTAAAGGGAAAGGAATGGGTAAAGTGGTGAGGTTGTAGCAGCGACTAAGCATGATATGGTGGCTAACATACGCAAATAAGAGAGAGAAGAGAGCAAGCAGAACGGTTGTGAAGCTAGCAATGATCAAGAAGTGATCCTGAACTCCTACTTACGTCAAACATAACCCAAAAACCTTGTTCACTTCCCGGACTCCGTCGAAAAGAGACCATCACGGTTACACACACGGTTGATGCGTTTTAATTCGGATCTGGTGTCAAGTTATCTACAATCGGACATTAACAAATTCCCATCTGCCCATAACCGCGGGCACGGCTTTCGAAAGTTTAAACCCTGCAGGGGTGTCCCAACATAGCCCATGATAAGCTCTCGCGATCAACGAAGGATATACCTTCTCCCAGGAAGACCCGATCAGACTCGGAATCCCGATTTACAAGACATTTCGACAATGGTAAAGCAAGACCAGCAAAGCCGCCCGATGCGCCGACAATCCCGATAGGAGCTGCACATATCTCGTTCTCAGGGCAACACCGGATAGGTCAGCCTACGAGTAAAACCAGCCCTCGAGTTGCCCCGAGGTGGCCCCGCAGTCTGCCCGGTTCGGACCAACACTTAGACAAGCACTGGCCCGAGGGGGGGCTAAAATAAACATGACCCTCGAGAGAGCGACTCCCAAGGGAAAAGTATAGGTGGTGGTGAGGCAAATGGTAAAACCAAGGTTGGGCCTTGTTGGAGGAGTTTTATTCAAAGCGAAATGTCAAGGGGGTCCCATAAATCACCCAACCGCGTAAGGAATGCAAAATCCGGGAACATAACACCGGTATGACGGAAACTAGGGCGGCAAGAGTGGAACAAAACACCAGGCATAAGGCCGAGTCTTCCACCCTTTACCAAGTATATAGATGCATTAATTAAATAAGAGATATTGTGATATCCCAACAAAATCCTGTCCACCATGGAGCAATCTTCAACATCACCTGCAACTAACAATGCTATAAGAGGGATTGAGCAAAAGCGGTAACATGGACAAGCAATGGTTTGCTAGGAAGGGTGTCAAAGGTTAGAGGTTCATGGCAATTTGGGAGGCTTGAAGAGCAAAAGACAGGTAGCGCAGCAAAGCGATAGAGCGAAGCAACTAGCATAGCAATGATAGTAGTGAGATCCAGGGTAGCGGTCATCTTGCCTGAGATCCCACAAGGAAGAAGAACGAGTCCATGAAAAAGACAAACAGACATAGTCGAATGAATCCTCACAACTCCGGAATGAAACCGAAGCTAACGAGAGAAGCAAACCGGAAAGAAGCAAACGACATGGTAAACACACAAGCATAAACAAGGCATGATGCACAATCAAGTATGATGCATGTCCGGTTTAATGAGGCATGGCATGGCAAAGTGCAACAAACAATACTACAAGTTAAGTGGAGCTCAATATGCAACGGGTTGCATATTGACGGAACACCACATCAATTATTTAGTTTATCTCTCGGTTAGGAACACAACAATATTACATGTTGTTAAACATGGCAAGGGGTGGAGCATAAGTAAACTAACTATTTAAGCAAGTTTAAATGAGGCCGGAACAACAAAGAACAATTCCGGTAATCCCCACATGTCATTTAGTATTTAAAGCAAACAATAATTTTAACCATTTAAATGTTGTTAACATGATGCAAATGACATATACAAGTTTATTCAATTTATGAAAATGTTGACAAGAGCATGTTATGAAGCATTTGTTACCGTGGTGGAACGAAAGGGGTGCCACGGCAAGGACAATGAAAATGGTGCCACGGCAACATTCTGATGATCCGACAACTCCTTGAGATACCGGTGCAAAAGAGCAAGTGTGCGGATGTGCGGAACATGCAAAAGATGGTGGGGTGATCCCGGATTACTGGGTTCCCACGGGTCGACGGCATGGCAAACGAGGAGGAACTTGCAATGACAATCGGGCACAATGCAAACACGAGCATCTCATACAACACACATTCATACACGGGCGGTCATCTCGTCGTTATACCTTTGAAGCGTGCATTTTGGGGCGGTTCAAAATTGTCGAGGGAAGTAGTCGTTCATGGGTCATAGGGGAAGTAGTCGTATACGTTTCGTAGTTGTACATGTCGGTGGTAGTGGAAGTAGTGGTACACGGAGACGGTAGTTGTACACTCGACGGTCTTCGGCGACGGTAGTGGTACATCTTGCTGGAACTTGGGCGTAGTGGTACATGTTTCATAGAGGAACTTGATGCCCACGGGTCGACAGTAGAGGTACTTGACGCATCACCGGGTGTAGTCGTACATGAGGGTCTTGACGAATCCAAAGGGGTACTTGACGGGTCCGGTCTTGGCGATTTCGGTTTCCGTAGTGTCCTGATACTTGATGCTTGGGATTGATTTCAGGGTTGAATGCGTCCATGGCAACACAGTGCAGATGCAAAGAGGCAATGACTTGGCGCGGTTCCGGTGGTCAAACAAGGCAAGGGCACCTCGGTCACGCGCGGTACGGGCCGCAGAGGACGAAGCAGAGGAGTAGCAGGAGGTGGATGCAGAGGGGCGCCGGGCGACGGAGGTACGGCGGCGCGCCGGTAGCAGGAGGCGAAGGTGGAGATGGTCCGGTGCAGGGGCTCCGGCGAACTCCGACCAAAACGGAGGGGACGAGCGGCGCGGGGCTCCTGCTGGGCGCGGAGGACGACGGATGCGGGCGCAGGTGCTCGAGGATCTCCTCTCCTTGAGGGTTCGAGCGATGAGGATTTGGCGAGGAGGAGGCGCGGTCGCGGCCTAGTGCTGCAGAGGGAGGCGCGCGGGAGGCTGAGAGGGGTCGGGTGTGAGGATGATGGAGGAGGGCGTGACGGTGGCGAGGAGGCCGATGGGGCTCCGGCCTGGTTCTCTTCTCCGGCAAGGGCGGAGCGCAGGAGCGAGGGGAGGTCGAGGGCTGCGCGCTCGGGCTCGGGATCGAGGAGAGGGAGACGAGGGGATCGGGCGCAGGGAGCTCCTCTCCCTGGCTCGATGTGGTGTATGTGTGTGGCGGCGGGCAGAGGGAACAAGAGGGATAGGTATCGAGCAGGGGGGTCGGGCTAGGGTTAGAGGCGTGGCTGGGCCTTAGAGGCCGGCCCGGTGGATTTGGTGGGCCGACTTGGCTGCTAGGCTGGAAGCCTGCTCTCTCTCTACTCTTAAGCAGAAAAGAATTAGAGAGAAGAAAGAGAAAGAGAGGGTTAGGGAAAGGATTTGCGCATGGGGATAAATTTTCCCGGACTCATAAAAATGTGAGGAATTTGACAAAAATAGACTGATGATTTTTAGAGGAAGTAAAATCCACACCTGTTGAATTTAACTCAAACAAGTTTGAATTTTGAAACCCATTCGAATGAACTCCAAATGGGTTGAAATTATAAGGGGTGACCCTACACACTAGATGTGATTTATGGGCAGATTTGGAACATTTATGGAGAAGTAAAATTGCAACTAAATTTTACTAAAAGGTCGAAAAGGCAGGATAGAAGGTTGAGTCAGATAAAAGAAGAGTTGAAGAATAATGCAAATGTGTTATGGGTGATTTCCAGTTAATGGAATGCTTATTATAGCTCCCTAATAATATTGGGAGTATATGTTCTAAAGAGAAATCACCATTGTGAATATCCCTCGATTTAAATGGACCGAAGATCCATATGGTTTATTTAGTTGAGTTTTTAAAAGGGGGTGCAAGATGACATGATGCAATGCACATGATGCAAAGATGAATGCATGAACAAAACAAAATCACACGATGAAACTCAGAAAACATGGAAGGCATCTGGAGCACCGGTCTTGGGGCATTACAGGCATCGAGGGTTTGCTCGTAGGAGAAAGCCGGCTGCCAAGCCGGCCTGCCGCCCTTCTGCTTCTTGGGCGCTGGCTGCCCCTCCGGTTGCTTGTCTTCGACTGTGGACACCTGCCGACTTGTGGAAGACGACATAGGGGCCTTGCGCTTGTGGTCGCTTTGATACGGGCACCGGCTTGATTCTCTAGCCGGCGTCTTGGGAGCCGGCGCCAGCACTTTGCTAGAAGCGTCTACCCGGAGCTCAGTCTTCATTGAGGAGTCGGCCATGGCGTACTTGTCTGCTATGACCAGCAGTTCGTCGAGGGTAGCCTGCTCGTCGCCGAGGAGTCAGTGCTTGAGGATGGTGCCCTCTTTGCACCCGGCGGTGAAGTACTCTATGGCTTGAACCTCGTGCACCCCCTCGCAGGAGTTGCGGAGCTCGGCCCAATGCGTGAGGTAGTCGTGGGTTGATTCACTCGGCCCTTGTACGCACAAGGAGAGCTGTCGGGGCTTGGGAGCCCGCTTGTAGGTGCTGGTAAAGTTGCGTATGAAGGCTTCCGTGAAGTCCAGCCAGCTGTTGATGCTGTAAGGCTTGAGGCTAATGAGCCAGGTGCGCGCCGTGCCTTGGAGCATCAGGGGGACATATTTCACGGCAACGCGCCTGTTGCTGTTTGCTATGCAGACTGCGGTGGAGTAGTCGATCAACCAATCTTCCGGCTTCACGAAGCCGTTGTGCTTGGGCGTGTCTCTTGGGAGCGAGAACCTTTGGGGAAGGGCTCGTGCAGATGCGGGGGCCGAAACAAGGCGGGCCGACATCATCTTCTTCTTCCAAGGCCAGGGATCGTGCAAGGCGGTCGATCCGATGGCGGGCATCATTCTCGCCGACTCCTTCACGGCGACCAAGTCGGCCGCTGAGAGTCGGATGCTCGACAGGCGGCGGGGTGGGATATCTCTCCCCACGAGGCGGAGGAGGAGGCGGGTTGCCTCGTCGTTCCACACCTCGAGGGTAGCCTTTTGTGTCGCACTCGATGGTGATTCGAGTCCGGCTGCGGCTAGCAGCCGGCTCCTTCTCTTGTCTCGCACGGGCGCTGCCCGCAGTCGGCGTACGCGACATCACGCCGTGCTCTCGGCGAGGGGGGCTTCCAGCTCAGATGTCGGCTTCGTGCTGCTCTACGGCCACGTTGATTAGCTGCTGGATGCGTCTGGGCATGTAGGGGAGCTCGTCGGCCCCCGGTCCATTCAGCTCTTCTACGATCGACTGGGCGGTGCGTAGATTCTCGAGGGGTGTGGCGTAGACTGGGCGGTCCGCTCCCAGCATGCTGGCGATGGCCGCGCCGCGTTTCTTGACGACACTGGCTCGGCTCGGCCCTTCTGGAGGCGGCGTACCTAAAGCGGCGCGGTCGACTTCGCGCTAGTGGGCTTTAGTAAGGCGTCTCATGGAGGCTATCCTCTGGCCCTCCGCAAGGAGAGCAAGGCGGCGTGCCTCCAGCGTCTTGCCGTCAACGTCCACCGGGATGGGGGCGGACAGATTGTGCAACATTGCCTGCAGGGCGTCGCGGGCGTTTTAGTCGGTGGTGACGCTGTGGCTGATGACCAGCACCTCAGTGACAGTGCTACCGCCACTGTCGACCCGAGGGAGAGGGTCGTCAAAGATGATCACATTGGAGGGGAAGGCGTCGAGCGACGCCGTGTCGAAGTCGACAAGCATCGGGTCGGTGGAGCCAACCGACTCCAAGTCTGCAGTAGGCTTGCTAGAGACGTGGAGTTGGTCGAGGAGGCTGACGAGGCGGCTCTCGAGGCAGCCGGTTCCCGCGTCGGATGCGGGATCGTCGGAGATGCGGGCCTTGCCAAGAAAGGTGAGGCAGCTCGCTGCGCAGGCATCGTTGATGCTTTGCAGCACGTCGGGGCAAGTGCCATCGGGTGTGCAAGGCTGGCTACGCTCGCGAGGGAGGAAAAAGGTTCCCGTCCAGAGCAGGTCTCCGGACGATGGTGCACCTGGCCCCACGGTGGGCGCCAAATGTCGGGTGGTAGATGCGACATATGCCAACGGATGGCTTATCTGTGTGGGAGCTAGTAAAACATCGATGGTGCCTCGAAACGGGATAAGGCGAAGACATGCACGCCGGCGGATATTACCTAGGTTGGGGGCTCTCCATGGAGATAATACCCCTACTCCTGCTCTGCGGGGTCTCCGCATGATCACTAGATCAACAGGAAGCTACAAGAGGCTCCTTGAGGTGCTCGGTGGAAGGAGGAAGAAGGGCAAGGCTAGCTCTCTCCTCTCCCTTTAGTGGTGTCTATAACTATATGAGCTCAACCCTTTGCATGGGTGTCCTTGGGGGTTTATATAGGCCTACCCCCCGGGGGTACAATGGTAATCCGGCTGGGCGTGGGCCCTAGCCGTAAGTGTCTATGGCTGCCGGCTTCTCCGCCGGACGCTGGGGCCCGCCGACTGGTGGGTCCCGCCGGCTGTTGGCTCATCGGTCGACAGGCCGGTCCCACCGCTTGGGGGTCTTGTCGGGGGCTGGTTACTGTTGCCTCACCTCTAATGACGAGGGCTTTGTCGAGGTAAGCATGGCTACAGTGCTGCCGCCTTGCGGGCTCTCACTATAGCCTTACCTCGTCTTGTCTCCTTAATGGTGCGCGCGCCTCGAGGAGGGGAGCAAGCCGACTATAGGAAGCCGGCCATGCCTCAAGCCGGCTGGGGGAGTCCGGGCCGCCTTCGGGCGCCTCTCTGATCGAAGGGGCCCGCCGCCCATGGGCCGTACTGGCAGCCCGTCGTGGAGGGTGTCATGACCAGCATGGCAACAGTGCCACGCCAGACGGGTGATGGCTGTCCCGTATGGCGTACTATAGCCATGCGTGCCCCGGGATTCGGGGGTGGCAGGATCCACTGTTGCCACACCCCATCCCCTCATCCCTATGGGGGGTGTAGGTTTTCAAATAAGTAGGATCATACTTATCTTGGTGAGGAACAAACTTCATCTTGGAGTATTGATCGTCTTCCCACTCAACTCCATTGGCATTGAAGTTTCGTTCAAAACCAACACCTTGATTCTTCCGGTGCCTTCCTTGCTTGCGTACAATTTCCTCGAATTACTTACTTCCGGCAAGGCTCTTTTAAACACCTTTCTCTATAATTCCCTTCAATAAGCTATTTTCTTGCTCAAGTGTAACTTGGCTAAGAGAATCATGAGTGGAATCAAGAGAACTACTAGAAGCAACAACATTGGATTTAGCATGATTATTGTTACTACTAGAAGATGAATCTTTCTTGTTCTTGTTACTAGACTTGACTTGTGGCATGTAAGTAGATAAGAGTAAACGCTTGGCACTGTAAGAAGAACTTTTCTTGCGAAGATCATCATTGATTGCCTTTAAAAACAAATGTTCTTGCTCAAGGTTGAGCTTTTCAAAGCGTAACTTCTCATGAGTCTTTAAAAGTTCTCGATGATATTCCAAGATAGTTTCATGAGATAACTTAAGATGTCGGCATTCTGGGAACAGGTGTACCCAGACTTGCCTGCCTGCGGCCTATAGCGTGGCTCAAGGAGTGGCCAGTACGGCCCATCTTCGTCAACACAAGCTCAAGGCCCTCGTGAGGGGCCAAACCTCGTGGGGCGGATGACAGGAAACTTCCTCAGGCGCGGCCTCGTCAGGCTGGCTTGCGAGGAGGCGGAGAGATCAAGGCGGGGTACCTCATGAGGTGCCCATGATGCAAGCCATGACGACCGAAGCCAGGCAGGCGCCAGGCGGGCGCCGGCCTGTGCAGTGTCCTTGTTTCCTCTTTGGTACAAAGGGGCAATCTCAGGCCAAGGTATCAAGCAAAGGCTACCATTTCGGTGCAACAAGACCAAGACTAGCAGAACGGCAGGATGGAGGTCATCGTTGAGCCTAGGACAGCATCATCGTCAGAGCCTTTGGCAGGCGAGGACCAACTTTAGTCAGGATAAGTGTACTAGATGTTCCCCTTCAAAATGGACAATTGTTGGTGCCCTCCCCGCTCAATATTTGGAAAGAGGACCAGGGCCTCGCTCTATAAATAGGACTAACCATTCTCAAGGCAAGGGATCGACCAATCGAACCTTAACCAGAACCACCCACACCAACACAAGAACTCCTCCCCTCGCGAGGCTGTTCTTCCTTTGTATTGTTCATCATCAGCCCCTAAGGCAATCCACACACCACACACTGTAGTAGGGTATTACACCACAATGGTGGCCTGAACCAGTATAAACCTTGCGTCCCTTGTGTTGTTCTTCGTGTAGCCTAGATCATTTGCGAGGCAACGAAACATGAGTTGGTAGAGGAGTGTTCTCCGCGTGCACCCCAGAGTTTGAACCTTAAGGGTCTGCCGGAACCCGAAATCCGACATTTGGCGTGCCAGGTAGGGGTGCGCCGGAATCACGCCTTCCGCGGTTTGTTTCGCTGTCCGTCGCATCCATGTCTGATGCTCGTCGAGCCCAAGCCGAGCGTCGGGCTGCCCTTGCGGCCCATGTCTCCCAGACGGGCCCCATCGGAGGGCCTCCCCATCGTTCCCCGTCGCCTGCCACCCACGCCACCATCGGCCCGGCGGGGAATGAGCAGCAGGCGTTGTCTCTGCATCCCTCGGTGCGGCGGGAAGGCCGCACCACCACCCCGTCGCTGACTCCAGCAGGCTCGTCGTCGCACGCCCGTCGCGCTCCTGCGGACATGCACGCCGCGTTGCTCTTGGCACAAGAGCTCCTGCACTACCGTCCCGTCCACAACCTCTACGGCGAGTGGCTTGCTCGCATCACCGAGCTCGTTAGTGCCGTAGGGGGCTCCCCTGCACCATCCCTCTCGCTGCATCGCCCCCCGCCCTGCGCGGGCAATGCAGCTCCGGAGGCGCCTCCTCCGCCCCCCTCAGGAAGGCGCCCTGGCCCCAAGGCGCGCGGCCCCTGGACGGGACCCGCTCTGTCCGGTGCCCGTGCAGCAAGAGAAGAGCTGCCAAGAGATCCCCCATCCGCAGGAAGGTGCTCGCGTGCTCCCCGCGCCAGCACGTCATGACCGCGCTCCTGCTCCAGCGCGCCTAGACCCTGCGCTTCTCCTAGCGGCAACGCGCGGAGACCTCCAAGATCAAGCCCTACGTCACCAAAGGCCCCATGTGTCCATGGCGAGCTGTCGTGCCTTCACCGTTGAGCTGCGCAGCGTAGCCTGGCCGGGCAAGTTCAAGCCCGATCTGCCTCCGTGCTACGACGGCACGGCTGACCCTGCGGAGTTCCTCCAGCTCTACAAGTTGGGCACCGAGGCGGCCAACAGGGACAGAAAGGTCATGGCGAACTGGTTTCCCATGGAGCTCAAGGATGGCGCCCGAACGTGGCTCCTCAACCTGCCCCCCAGCACGGTCTCCTCCTGGGACGACATGCGCACTCGCTTCATCGCCAACTTCCAGGGCACTCGTGGCCGGCCCCCGGCCATGAGTGATCTGCGCCGCATCAAGCAACAGCCAGGAGAGACCCTGCAAAAGTACATCCAGCGCTTCAACAACACACGCCTCAAGATCCCCAGGGTGACTGAGGAAGCCATCATCTCAGCCTTCTCCGATGGCGTTTGGGACATCAAGATGAAGGAAGAGCTAGCAATCCACGAGGACATGTGCACCTCTCTGGAGCTGTTCAACTTGGCAACGAAGTGCGCCAGGGCCGAGGAAGGACGCCTCTCCCTCCTCAAGCTTCCAGCTGCTGATCCAGAGGAGAAGAAGCCCAAGACCAAGGACGTGAAGCGCAAAGGAGCAGTTGTGTTCGCAGCAGAACCAGATACCAAGATCGGCAGAGATCAGCCGGAGTCGTCCAAGGGTAGCCGGTACTGCGTCTACCACGACCTCCACACTCACAACATCAACGAATGTCAAGAGCTCAGGGCCGTGCGAGATGGACGAGGCGGCCGATGCCGCGAGCACAATGAGCGGGGCTATGGCCACGGAGGAGGAAGAGGTGGAGGATGATGGGAAGACCGTGGCCCACGCCAAGGGTGGCGTGACCATCCTCGCGAGGATCGTTGGCAGGACCAGCCTTGCGAGGGGGCCTGGAGGGACCAGCCTTGTGAGGATCGCCTGCAAGGCAACGCAGGCCTCCCTCCTCTGCCACCGATGCCAAGGAGAAATGAAGACCATCATCAGGACGAGGGGGCTGGGGGCTTCCAGGAGCCGCGAGCTATCACTTGCATCTTGGGCGGAGCTCAGGCTCCAGCTTCTCAGCGTGTCTTCAAACAGTTTGCTCGCAAGGTGAATGCAGTCCTCCCGAAGATCGAAGCCTCGTGCCCCCTCCGATGGTCCACATGCGCCATCACGTTCAGCTCGGCAGATCAGCTCAAGTGCGCAGCCATAGCCGGGGTCTGTCGGATTCCGGGTTCCGGCAGACCCTTTAGGTTCGAACTCTGGGGTGCGCGCGGAGATCTCACCTCCTACCTACTCACGTCTCGTCGCCTTGCAAGGGATCTAAACTACACGAAGAACAACACAAGGGACATGAGGTTTATACTAGTTCGGGCCACCATTGTGGTGTAATACCCTACTCTAGTTTGTGGTGTGATGGATTGCCTCAGGGGCTGATGATGAACAATACAAAGGAAGAACTGCCTCGCGAGGGGAGGAGTTCTTGTGGAGGTGATGCCTCTTGGGAAGGATTGAATCCGGATCCCATTCTACTGTGGTGGCTAGCCCTATTTATAGAGCGAGGCCTTGGTCCACTTCCCAAATATTGAGCGGGAAGGGAGCCAAAAATTGGCCATTTTGAAGGGGAACATATAGTACACTTATCCTGACTAAAGTTGGTCCTCGCCTGCCAAAGACTCTGATGATAACGCCGGCTTGGGCTCCATGATGACCTCAAACCTGCCGTTCTGCTGGTCTTGCTCTTGTTGCACCGAAATGGTTGCCTTTGCTTGATACCCTTGCCTGCGCTTGCCCCCTTTGCACCAAAGAGGAAACAAGGACTCTGGGCAGGCCGGCGCCCGCCTTTTACCCGCCTGGCTTCGGTCGTCATGGCTTGCGTCACGGGCACCTCGTGAGTTACCCCGCCTTGATCTCTCCACCTCCTCGCGAGCCAGTCCGACGAGGCTGTGCCTGAGGAAGCTTCCTGTAGTCCGCCCCACGAGGCTTGGCCCCTCGCAAGGGTTTTGAGCTTGTGTTGATGAAGATGGGCCATACTGGGCCACTCCTTGAGCCATGCCGCAGGCCGCAGGCAGGCAAGTCTGGGTACCCCCGTTCCCAGAACGCTGACAGTAGCCCCCGGGCCCAAGGTGCGCACGGACTTGGCTTAGCAGAGAAGCGAAGGGGTAAGTGCGAAGCGCCGCGGGCCCCAACAGCCTGCGGCCTTGGGCGCTGCGTTGCGGGTGATTCGACGTGGGCGTCCCTGTTTCCCCATGCCTCTTTATTTTGCGCCCGGCTAGGCAGACCCGTGGTTGCACACAGTCATCCCTCTTTTCGCCGTTCGTGCGTGTCCTGCTCTTCCTCCCCTTGAGCTCCAACCCCCACTTCCAATCCAATCTCGAACTCTCCCCCTTCCGGTCGCCATGGCGCCAATGAAGAAGGAGAAGGGGAAGAAGCCTGCGGCCTCGCCCCGCTCACCGCCGCCGGCGACTCCTGCCGTCGATCAGTCGATCATACTCAATCTAGAAGCCCTGGACAAGGTCAGCTCTGCCCTCGCCACTATCTTCAACGAGTGTGGGAGGATGACGGTCTGGCCCGCATCTCACTTCTCCATTGATAGAAAAGTCACCGAGGTCCAGTACTTCGCCGACGCCCTATGGGCGGGACTGGTTCCCCCCTTTTCCGATTTCTTCAATGTCGTGCTTTCCCATTACAAGATCCACATGATGCATTTGGGTCCTGAATCCATTGCCCTTCTCGCCGTTTTCGCTTTTGTTTGTGAGGCGATGGTGGGCATCCCCCCTTCAGTTGCCTTGCTGCACCATTTCTTCTCCTTGCGCCTCAGCGATCCCACCCAATGCTCGGGGTGCGTGAGCTTCCTCGCTGCGCCAGAAGCGGCTTCCGCGGGAATTGATTTCAGCCTTCCTCTGCCTGCGGCTGGGTTTCGAGAGCGGTGGCTGTAGATGGATGTCGGGGTGCCCAGTCCCCTGCTCTCGGAGCCAACCTTGCCCGCTGTCCCCAACTCGGGCTGGGGCCATGAGATGCTCACGAGCCCCCGGCTCGCCTTCATCTGGTGTCTCTTCGGGAATTTGAGGGGCGCTTGGTGTGACGGCACCCAAGGTGGTGAAGGAGTTCCTCCAGAGCCGCATTGCTCCTCTCCAGCGTCATTCTCGTCGGATGTGGGCCTTTGGGGGGCGTGAAGACCGCATGAGGCTCCAGAAGGAAGATCTGGCTCCTGAAGTGATGAGGAAGGTTCTCATGATCCTGACCGGGGATCATTCCCCTGGCAGCCTTCGGTAAGGAGGTGCCCTGCTGTACCTTTGCTCAGGCAGGGCTGATTTTGTGAAGCAGATGCCCAGCTTCGACGAATGGGGGCTGCACCCAGCAGGCCTCATGGGACGTCGCGAGAAGCCAGTTGTGGTGGCCGCCCTCCCGGCTGCCCGCGCCGGTCCTTCCTCAAGTGGCGGAGCCGGGAGGCGAGGGCCGCTGGGGGTTGAGGGGGCTGCTGTCGAGGTAATGATGCCGCACGGAACTCCTGAGGTGGCAGCTCCTGAAGCCTGCCCTGCGGCAGCCGCATGCGTCGAGCTTCAGCCTGCGGCTTCTGTGGCCGAGGCTCCCGAGGCTCCGACCGCCCTCCATGAGGCGGCGCCTGGAGGTGTGCACCAGGGCAATGCCCCTGACGCCGGTCACCTTGATGCTTCTTCCTTGCCGCAGACTGACCCTTGCGCCGAGTTCCTAGGCTGCTTCCGCATGGACTTCGAGGCTCTCCGAAAGAGAAAGGAGGCCTTGGGTGGTGATGATTACCCCTGCCGCCTATTGAAGCGCAGGAAGTACTTCGCCATTGATGAGTAAGCCTTCTCCTTTCTTAGTCCCTTAATTTCTCGTTGCTTCAGCTGACCATTGCCCTGCAGGGTCCTTCCTGCCGAGTTCATGGAGACGGCTGAGGAGCCATCCCCCCAGGCTTCGCCCTCTCCACCGACCCCAAGCGTCCCGAGCTCGACTACTGCCCTTGTTGTGAGCTCGGTCGGAGAGGTGAGCCATCCTGCGGAGCATCCTGATTCTGTGCACCTCGCGACCCTCCTCCGCGAGCTCTCCTGGGGCACAGCCAGCCTGCCCCGGCCTCCTCCTTTGGTCGTGGACGGCGATTGGCTGAGGTCGGTCTCACATTCTTCCTTGGAGGACGAACCGGCTCTGGGCCAGGCTTCCGGCAGGGCGCGCCCCGCCATCACGAGGGCGCCAGCCCCCAGCCCCCTGCCCAGAGGGGGCGTGCCGGTTCGCGGCCCTCTACGCACGCCAGGGGCGGAGGACGACATGGAAGACGTGCTCGAGCGTGCTCGGGAGCACCGCGCCCTTGGCCAAGGGTTTCTCCAGAGGGCGGCTGATGCAGTGAGCCACCTCAGCGCGAAGCTTGTTGGTGAGGACGCGCGTCTTGAGGCCGAAGGCCTGCGCCTTGCTGAGGAGAGGCGCAAGCTGAAGGTAGCCGTCGCCCTTGCACGTCATCAGCGCGACCTTGACAATGTGAAGGCCAAAGCATCGCTCGCGGCTTCGCGGGAGGCCTGCTCCCAAACTGTCGAGGAGGCACGGGAGGCATACCGACGACGCCAGGCTGCAGAGGAATGTGCGTGGGGGCTCCAGGCCTGGAGAAACTCCTTGGAGCAGTAGGTGGAGCTGCGTGAAGCGGACCTTGTGTCGATGAAGGGGGCTTTGATTGACCAGGCGGAGCTCCAGAGACGTGAGGAGGCACTCACGCTGGAGGCCGCCGAGCGCACCCTTGACCTCGAGCAGTTGGAGATGAGAGAGCGCCTGGTGGCGCAGGCGGAGGATGATGTCGCCGCGCGGGAAGCCCGAGCCCTAGAAGAGGTTGATCGCCGAGTGGCGGAGGCCCGCTCAAACCTTGAGAGCGAGTACGGGGAAAGGCTGAAGCTGATCATGGTCGAAGCAGAGGGCAGGACCGCCGTCCTTAAGGCCAGGCTGGATGAAGCGACACGGCGTGCGAACACTGCCGGGGCTGCCCTTGGTGCAGCGCAGGTGGAGCTGGCTTCCTCCCGCGCCGAGGTGCTCCTTCTCCATCAAAGGGTGGACGAGGATAAGGCCGTCGCACGACGGAACAAGGACGAGATACTCCAGCAGCAGACCTTGGAGCACATGCATGGCCCTATGCTCCGCACGCTCCGGGAAAGAGCTAACACGGCCTTGGGCAACATCTACGAGGTATCCGTTGGGGAGCCTCATGAGGTTAACTATGCTGGTAACCTTCAGTTCTTCACTGATGTGGTGACGCAGCTGGTGACTCAGTCGGGCAGAGCCGACAGGTTGGTGGAGGAGAGGAGCCGAGCCCTGCTTGGACGCGCTTTTTCTCGCGTCTTCAGTCATCTTCAGAACATGGACCCCCACTTTGACTTCAACACTGCAATCGCACCGGTACCCGGGGCCATCCAGGGCGACCTGGCGTATTGGGTGGAAGAAAACATGGACGCCCTTGTTAGGGCCTTCACCACTGATGACGACGGCATGGTCGTGGCTGCTGATCAGGGTGGCGTGGTGAATGGCCAAGATGCTGATGACGGCGACGCAGAAGGCGATGGTGAGGCCAGCGATGCCAGTGATGACTTTGGAGGTGCCCCTGAGGATGCATTGGGGGATTTATCTGATTGATCGCGCGTTATTCCTGCTTTTTACCCTGCGCAGACAGAGTTCGGGCTTGGCCCTGAAGGTTGTAATAGCATTTTGGGAGGGGATCCCCTCGTGTAAAAACTTGCAATTAGCGTATGATGTTGCCTACATGCCTGTGCCGAGCGATTGGTCTCGTGATGAGTCGGTTGACTTGTTTACTGTAGGACCTTGAGAAGAGGTGTCTAGAGGGGGGTGTTTAGACACTAAGTACAAAAGTTGCAGTTTTTAGCCCTTATAAATTTGAGTGGAGTTTAGGCATAAATTTAACATCCACAACACATAGCAAGCAAGCATGCAAAGAGTATATAGGCAGCGGAAAATAAAGCATGCAACTTGCAAGAATGTAAAGGGAAGGGTTTTGGAGGATTCAAACGCAATTGGAGACATGGATGTTTCTGGCGTGGTTCCGATAGGTGGTGCTATCGTACATCCATGTTGATAGAGACTTCAACCCACGAAGGGTTGCGGTTGCGCGAGTCCACGGAGGGCTCCACCCACGAAGGGTCCACGAAGAAGCAACCTTGTCTATCCCACCATGGCCGTCGCCCACGAAGGACTTACCTCACTAGCGGTAGATCTTCACAAAGTAGGCGATCTCCTTGCCCTTACAAACTCCTTGGTTCAACTCCACAATCTTGTCGGAGGCTTCCAAGTGACACATAGCCAATCTAGGACACACCACTCTCCAAGAAGTAACAAATGGTGTGTTGATGATGAACTCCTTGCTCTTGTGCTTCAAATGATAGTCTCCCCAACACTCAACTCTCTCTCATAGGATTTGGATCTGGTGGAAAGAGGATTTGAGTGGAAAGCAACTTGGGAAGGCTAGAGATCAAGATTCATATGGTAGGAATGGAATATCTTGGCCTCAAGACATGAGTAGGTAGTTCTCACTCAGAAATAGGATGCTGGAACTGTAGGTTTAGTCCGATGGCTCTCTCCATGAATGAAGAGGAGGTGGAGGGGTATATATAGCCTCCACACAAAATCTAACCGTTACACACAATTTACCAAACTCGGTGGGACCGAATTGCGAAACTCGGTCGGACCGATTTAGCAAATTTAGTGACCGTTAGGATTTTCGGTGGGACCGAAATGCAACTCGGTAGGACCGATATGGTTAGGGTTAGGGCATAACGTAATCTCGGTGAGACTGATTACACAAACTTGGTAGGACCGATTTTGGTAATTAGCTAACCAGAGAGTTGGTCAGGAAAACTCGGTTGAACCGATTATCAAGCTCGGTAGGACCGATTTTGGTAATAAGTTAACCAGAGAGTTTGCATTGTAATCTCGGTAGTACCGATTGCTCAAACTCGGTGAGGCCGATTTTGATAATGGACATACACAAAGAGATTACAATCCCATCTCGGTGAGACCGAGATCCCTATAGGTGAGACCGATTTGCCTAGGGTTTGTGGCAGTGGCTAGGACATCAAAACTCGGTGGCGCCGGATAGAAAGAATCAGTGGGGCCGAGTTTGACTTTAGGTTTAGGACAAATGTGGATGTGAGAAAGTAGCTGAGGGTTTTGGAGCACATCACTAAGCACATGAAGCAAGAGGCTCACTAAGCAACACCTCATCCCTCCTTGATAGTATTGGCTTTTCCTATAGACTCAATGTGATCTTTGATCACTGAAATGTAAAATGAAGAGTCTTGAGCTTGAAGCTTGAGCCAATCCTTTGTCCTTAGCATCTTGAAGGAGTTCCCACATCCTTTAGTCCATGCCACTCCATTGTTGAACTTGTCTGAAATATACTAGATAAAAGTGTTAGTCCAACAAGAGATATGTTGATATTAATTACCAAAACCACCTAGGGAGCACTTGTGATTTCATTTACCTTTGACCCGCGTGGGCCCCGAGCGAGCCTGCGGGGGGCCGCAGTGTCCCGAGCGCCTCCTGAACGAATCCACCAAACCTGTAATGAGAACCTCCTGAGAGGGTGCGGCGACGGCAGTGCGGGCTGCGTGCATGCTGGGCCTGGCCTGACTCGCGAGGGGCTCATGAGGGGAGGCGGCTGAAGCTGGAAGGGCGCGAAGCGGTAGCCGGAACACGAGAGATTGCTCGAACGAGACTAAACACCCCTTCCCTGAACACACGCAAGTCTCAAGATCAAATCCAACTTAAATTCAAACAGAGGAAATTCGACAACCAAGGGAAAGGCAAAACGCAGAAAGGCCACGTCCGGCACCTAGTCTAGTGTTCAACGTCTTCTCACGAGCGCAGAGCTAAGTGCTGCCACTGGGCGTGGGCGGGAGCCCCCATGGCCTAAGGGCGGCTCTCCGGAGATTCCAGGGCGTGTACAGCCCCACTCATTATTACGTGAGAGTGTCACGGGGCGGCGAGCTTCACAGGCACTGGGCCTTCTTCACAGGTACCGACCTTGCTTCATATCGCCAGATGAGGGCCCCGCCTTGCGCCACACTCTATTGCCATCGACAACGGCTGGAGACCGTGGACGCCGCCGATGGGATAGAGCGGTCGCCAGCGGTTCACCCGACGACCACGGGTCCTCTAACAGGGGTAGGCCCTGAGGCACCTCCCCGGCAGAGGGCCTACCTCCTAAGGACACCTTGCTCCGAGCGCTGCGGGGGTGAGGCCGGATCTCGGCCCCTTTCCTGCAGCCCCCGGTGCCCTCCTCCTGAGGGGTAGGCAGCTGCTGGATTGGGGCAGCCATCTGTTGTGACGAGCTGTACCTCCTGTGATCCATGGTTAGCGTAAGCCTGCTCCTGAGGAATTAGAGGTACCCGATAGTCGCTGCCTCCAGCACGGTCGACGAGGCTCTCCCAGGGCTCCTGAAAGAGGTCAGCTTCCGGTGTCTCTTCCCCCCAGCCTGGGCCGAGGAACGAGCCATGGTCTTCCTCCAGCGCGTGCCCTTGATCCACCATGTGGGGCACATGCACTTCCAGGGCCGCCGCCCCGAATGCCTCGCTGTAGTGCCCCGTGTGCCACACAGTCCTGCTTGAGGTGCCAACCTGGGGGTGGTAGCGCGGCGGCCCACCGTGTAACACCCCGGATGTAACTTTCCATCTTTGTAACTCCAACTCTTGCCATTTTCGGCTATGTGATATGATATTCCCTCCGTGGTTGGGTTTTGTCTTTTGTTTTGCGTTTTATTCATGTCATGCATATCATATCATGTCATCACGTGCATCTCATTTGCATACGTGTTCGTCTCATGCATCCGAGCATTTTCCCCGTTGTCCGTTTCGCAATCCGACACTCCCACATGCACCGGCGCACCTTGTCTCTTTTCATGTGCGGGTGTTGAACGTCCTCGGAATGGACTGAGCCTTGCCAAGTGGCCCTGGTATAGCACCGGTAGACCACCTGTCAAGTTTCGGGTCATTTGGAGCTCGTTTGGTACTTCAACGGTTATCCGCACTCCCGCAAAAGCCTCTTTTAAGTTACAGCCCAACACCCCTCCAAAACAGCCCAATAACCCATCTAACTCCCCTCCATGCTCTCGGTCGTTCGATCACGATCGTGTGGGCGAAAACTACACCCCATTTGGACACTCCTAGCTCCCTCTACCTCTATATATAGACCCCTTCCCCGAATTCCGGACGAAACCCTAGCAAAACTCCTCCCCGCCGCCACCGGACGCATCCGGACCAGGCCGGACACGTCCGTCCGTCACCGGACGAATCCCGCCGCCGCCCGCGTCCAACCACAGCGCGCCACGTGGGCGTCCGCCGCCCGCCGCCGCCGCGGCCCGCCCAGGCCCGCGCGGGCCCTCCCCGGCCTGAGTCACCCGCCGCCGCCGCCCCGCGGGCGTCCGAGCCCGCGCCCTCCGGCCATCGCCTCCGGCGCCGCCGCCGTCGCCTCCGCCCGCCAGCCGCCGCCCTCTACAGGTCGCCGCCGACCGCCGCCGCCGTCGCTCCTCCGGCGCCGCCGCCCGCGTCACCCGGCCCCGCCTCCGCCCGGCTCCGCCTCCGCCGACTCCGCCGGCGCCGGATCCGGCCGGATCCGTCGCCCCGGTCCCGTCTTCCCCTCCGGCCACGTCCCTGTCTCCGGCAAGTCTCCGGCGACCTCGGCATCCGCCCGATCCGGCCAGATCTCGGATAGGGTTGACTTCTCTTTTCCCCCTGTTTTTTCGCTGTCCTGATATCTGCTGTTAAATCATTGCATCTTCATCGCATCACATCTTTGCACCCGTAGCTCCATTTCGTGCGTGTAATATGTCAAATTGTTCGCCTCAAAGAGTACATCATTTCATTCCATTGCATAATTTGCATTTGAGGTCATCTTGATGCCCGAAATGCTGTTGGAAGAGGGCTTCATATCGTTAGTTTCAGATTCTTATCAGCACGAGCTCTTTTGTCATTTTTTCCATGATTGATGTGTGCATCCTATGAACTTGATCCCTAAATGTGTTTTTAACTAGGCTATGTCTTCTTTAGAGAGGTGCTTACCATGTATTTTTGTGATCAATGTGGTGACTAGCACAAGCATGTAAACTAGGCTTCGTGATAATGCTGATTTTAGTTCCTGTTCTGCTGTAATTTTGATGCCATGTAAACATGTTGCTACAGAGAAATCCATGCATAATTTGAGATACTTCAGTAAGGGTGTTTTGAAAACATTGTTTTGCTCTATCCATCCATGGTCCTGGTTGCAATTATGGAGTAGTCTAGCATGTCATTTTCGTGCTCTACTTTTGCTTCAAAATGTTTCCTGGCAGATTGTTTACATGTAATTCAATTTGGCCGAGGTTGTTGTAGTTAGTCCGGGTATGCCATGATGTTTTTTCTTGCCATGTGTAGCTTCTATGTCATGTCTTCTTGATGGATGTATGCTTAGTTTATCATCAGGAGCTCTGTAGTGAGTGCATCGAGCTCGCGAAGGTGCCTTCATAATTATTTCAATGCCATGCTTTGTTTGCTGAAATCTGTTAACGAAACTTGCTATGTTTACGTGTGTGCCATCATATTTTCTTATCCTTTTTGGCTCATGGTCAGTAAGGGACTTTTGATATATGCTTTGAGTAGATTCATGCCATGTCTTAGTTTGCTATTATAAGTTCCTGTAGCATGTTGATAACCTGCTCTGAACATTGCTTCGTGCTGCTGTTTTTGCCATGTCCAACCTGATAATTTTTTGCACTTTCTCCATGCTTGTTTGAACCTGTTATGATGTGATTGAGCCGTAGCTCAGTGTTCCTATTTTGTAAAGCATCTCCTGTAGATCACTGCCATATGCTTTGTTCTCATGTTGGGGTGCTGCAGCATAGTTTCTTGTTGCATGCTAAGTAGCATCGCGTTGTTAATTGCAGCTTTGTGCCATACTTGTCTTGCTTGCCATTTGCAAACCGTGCATCCGTTCCCGGTGATCTTTATATCGATTTCAACCGAAATCATCTCATCTTTCCAGCGGCATACTTGGTTTTCCAAGTTGATGCCTTGTTCATCCTTTTTCCTTCCGAAGCACGCATATGCATTGCATATCACATCTCGCATATCATGACATGTTTTGCATCATATTGCTTGCGCATTGCACCGTGATTTATTGTGGTTCCTTTGCTTGTGTTCTTGCTTTGGGTAGAGCCGGGAGACGAGTACGTGCACGAGGAACCTGTTGAGAACACTTACGAGGATCCAGCCTTTGACAACTCTAAGAACCTTGTAGGCAAGATGATCATACCTTCGAAATCATTACTATCTTTGCTTGCTAGTACTCGCTCTTTCGCTATGTTAGCCCTACCTGCCTTTGTTTACCATGCCTACCTATTGCCATGTTAAACCTCTAACCATCCTGTCCTAGCAACCCTTTGTCTGGCTATGTCACCGCTTTTGCTCAGCCCCTCTTATAGCATTGTTAGCTGCAGGTGAAGCTGAAGTCTGTTCCAGGTCGGAACGTGGTTACTTTGGGATATCACAATATCTCCTGTTTATATTAATGCACCTTATATACTTGGTAAATGGTGGAAGGCTCGGCCTTATGCCTAGTGACTTGTTCCACTCTTGCCGCCTTAGTTCCGATTACCGGTGTTATGTTCCTGGATTTTGCGTTCCTTACACGGTTGGGTGATTTATGGGACCCCCTTAACAGTTCGCTTTGAATAAAACTCCTCCAGCAAGGCCCAAACTTGGTTTTACCATTTGCCACCTAAGCCCTTTTCCCTTGGGTTTTCGCGTGCCTGAGGGTCATCTTTATTTTAACCCTCCCCGGGCCAGTGCTCCTTCGAGTGTTGGTCCGAAACGGGCAGACTGCGGGGCCACCTCGGGGCAACTCGAGGGATGGTTTTACTCGTAGGCTGACCCATCCGGTGTGCCCTGAGAACGAGATACGTGCGACTCCTATCGGGATTTGTCGGCACATCGGGCGGCTTTGCTGGTCTTGTTTTACCATTGTCGAAATGTTTTGCGAACCGGGATTCCGAGGCTGATCGGGTCTTCCCGGGAGAAGGTCTATTCCTTCGTTGACCGTGAGAGCTTGTCATGGGCTGAGTTGGGACACCCCTGCAGGGTATATAATCTTTCGAAAGTCGTGCCCGCGGTTATGAGGCAGATGGGAATTTGTTAATGTACGGTTGTAGATAACTTGACACTTGACCTCTTTAAAATGCATCAACCGAGTGTGTAGCCGTGATGGTCTCTTCTCGGTGGAGTCCGGGAAGTGAACACGGTTTGTGTTATGCTTGACGTAAGTAGTTTCAGGATCACTTCTTGATCGCTTCTAGCTTCTCGACCGATGCGTTGCTTCTCTTCTCACTCTCATTTGCGTATGTTAGCCACCATATATGCTTAGTGCTTGCCGCAGCTCCACCATATTACACCTTTCCTACCTATGAGCTTAAATAGTCTTGATCTCGTGGGTGTGAGATTGCTGAGTCCTCGTGGCTCACAGATTCTACCAAAACAGATGCAGGTGCCGAGTATACTGGCGCAGATGGCGCAACTGAGCAGAGATGGGAATTTGATGAGGCCCTTGGTCGTTACTATGTTTCGTTTCCAGATGAGCAGTAGAGGTGCCCAGTCAGGACGATCGAGGATCTAGCATTTGGGGTTGTCTTCTTTTCATTTGAACTTGACCGTAGCCGGTCTATGAGTGTATTTGAATGATGTATGATCTTAATTTATGTATTGTGTGAAGTGGCGATTGTAAGCCAACTCTCTTTATCCCAGTCTTGTTCATTACATGGGATTGTGTGAAGATGACCCTTCTTGCGACAAAACTACTATGCGGTTATGCCTCTAAGTCGTGCTTCGACACGTGGGAGATATAGCCGCATCGTGGGTGTTACACACCGGGACCGTGGGCTGTAGTAAATCCTGCTTCGCTGGTCGGAGGCGGAGCCGGCACTATTGGCAGCCCAACGCTGATGGTCAGGTTGGCCTTGGGGAGGCCTTGGAATCCGCTTGGGTCTGTGCCGGTGCGTGCGGGGCCTTCGTGCGGTCCGCCTTGGACCTGAGGCGGCAGTTGGGTGCAGAAGGGGTGATCCCCCGAGGCAGCGGAGCCCAGGAGCTCTGCCACCTGCTCCAGGAGCACGTCGTGGCCGCCCTCCAGCAGCCTGCATTGTAGTAGCTCTCGGGCCACCGTGAGCGCAGCCCTTGAGTTTGCCTGCTCCCGCTGGGTGTACGGCGTCGTGGCCACGGCGTGGCTTGAGGCCCTTACTGCCGACCGCACCTGCCGTGGCGTGAGAGCTGGCGCCGCCTGGCCGCGTCGCCCGTGGCCCACAGCACCCTACGGACAGCGGGCTGCCTGGGGCGCAGGGTTGAGGTCACCCTGGGCAAGCGGCTCTGTGCGGGCAGGCCAGGCCGCCCAGGGATCGGGGTTGCCGGTTGGGTCGCCGGACAAGATGATGACGATGCGACGGTATGCGAGGCGGCAGGAGAAGGATTCCGGCGCACCCCTACCTGGCGCGCCAAATGTCGGATTTCGGGTCCCGGCAGACCCTTTAGGTTCGAACTCTGGGGTGCGCGCGGAAATCTCACCTCCTACCTAATCACCTCTCGTCGCCTCGCAAGGGATCTAAACTACATGAAGAACAACACAAGGGACACGAGGTTTATACTAGTTAGGGCCACCATTGTGGTGTAATACCCTACTCTAGTTTGTGGTGTGGTGGATTGCCTTAGGGGCTGATGATGAACAATACAAAGGAAGAACTGCCTCGCGAGGGGAGGAGTTCTTGTGGAGGTGATGCCTCTTGGGAAGGATTGAATCCGGATCCCATTCTACTATGGTACCTAGCCCTACTTATAGAGCGAGGCCTTGGTCCTCTTCCCAAATATTGAGCGGGAAGGGCGCCAACAATTGGCCATTTTGAAGGGGAACATCTAGTACACTTATCCTGACTAAAGTTGGTCCTCGCCTGCCAAAGACTCTGATGATGACACCGGCTTGGGCTCCACGATGACCTCCATCCTGCCATTCTGCTGGTCTTGGTCTTGTTGCACCGAAATGTTTGCCTTTTCTTTATACCCTTGCCTGCGCTTGCCCCCTTTGCACCAAAGAGGAAACAAGGACTCTGCACAGGCCGGCGCCCGCGTGGCACTCGCCTGGCTTCGGTCATCATGGCTTGCGTCTCGGGCACCTCATGAGGTACCCCGCCTTGATCACTCCGCCTCCTCACGAGCCAGCCCAACGAGGCTATGCCTGACGAAGCTTCCTGTAGTCCGCCCCGCGAGGCTTGGCCCCTTGCGAGGGTGTTGAGCTTGTGTTGATGAAGATGGGCCGTACTGGGCCACTCCTTGAGCCATGCCGCAGGCCGCAGGCAGGCAAGTCTGGGTACCCCCGTTCCCCGAACGCCGACAGGGTCCTCCCGATGCTTTGTTCCCCAGTCATCAGCAATGTGCAGGTCACCAGGACCCTCATCGATGGTGGAGCAGGCCTCAATGTTCTGCCCGTCGAAACTTTTAACAATCTCCAAGTGCCGTATGATCAGCTTCAGCCAACCAAGCCCTTCTCAAGAGTCACTGATGGTTCTACCACCCCGATAGGGCAGGTCCGCCTCCCTGTCACTTTCGGACAGTGCAAGAACTACCGCACAGAGCTCATCGACTTTGATTTCGCCCGCATTCGCTTGCCCTAAAACGCCATTCTGGGATATCCGGCCCTGGCCAAATTCATGGCGGTGACACACCATGGCTACAATGTCCTCAAGATGCTAGGAAGCGGTGGAGTCATCACAGTCCCCTGCGAGGAGAAGGATGCAGTGTGTTCTCTCGAACGTGCCTTCTAGGCCGCGACAATCGAAGACCCAGAGCACAGGAGCGGGAGTCTCCCCGAAGCAGTCCCTAAGAAGAAGAAGGCATCACCTGGTCCGAACCCTCGGGAGGAAGGCCGCTCCAGTGGCATTGTGCCAGGATCCACGCCCGTTCAAGGGGCACCTCCTTCTGTCGCATAGGAAGGCGCGCCCGGCGCCCTCCTCGGGTAAGGCTCGGGGGCTCTCTCCTGGAGGGCCACCGACTTTGCCAAGGTCACGAGGGAGGCGCTCGGGCACCACTTGGAGGCGTGCTTCAAAGCACGTTTCCCTCAGGAAGGTACAAGGCAAGGAGGGCCAAACCCTTGGGAGTTCATCAGCGAGATCATTCAGGAGTTGCAGGAGTCAAGAGTCATGAGTGGCAGCCGCTGCTTACCCGCTGTAGCTCCCCATCTAGGCGAGGATGGTGGGTTGCGCATCTACATCGATGTACCAGGGCTCAACCGAGCCGCCTCTCAGGAGCGCCTCTGGCCCTCGCGCGTGGGATGCTGTGAGGGTCCACCCCACAGCTATGTTCGCATGCCTTTCGGCCTGCCGAACGCGGCTGCCGCACGTCAGCGTCTTATGAGGAGCATTCTGGAGGCTCAGGAGGTCAGGCAGTCCGCAGTCCTGGCGGAGATGGAGATGGTCCTCGAGGAGCCGCCTGGGCCTCCAAAGCCTCCCGAGGCTCCTGGGCCTGGGGGCTCGTGAGGACCGGCTTCCACTGTGCACGTCGTCCATTACTTCGGCATTCCTTCATCTCCAATATCATCAGGTGACATCCTTCGAGTTTCATTTTCAGCTGGGAGCACCCCCAGGGCTGCATCATTCCCATGCCGCGTGGGTCCGTCCCTGCGGTATGTATCTCTTTTGTTTATGCCTTTAGGTTACCTTGTTGGGGGCGCCCCTCGGGCTGCATTATCCCCAATCCACTCGGGCCTGACCCAGCGGCATGTATCTTTCTCGCATCTATTCAAGTCGTGCATTTGACCCGCCTAAACTAACTTACCCCCCTCATGCTTAACCTGCCTAACCTAATCGCCTGCTTGATTGATGCCAACTCATGAAGCTGCTCCCCAACGGCACGACGCTTGCACATGGGTCCGTCCCTGCAACGTCGACAAACCTGAGTGGCTGAGCTCTGGCTGCCGCAGCCTCGCAAGGCGCCACCTCACCAGGCCCTCAATGCCCTCATCACCCCTCCAGAGAAACCAGTAGGTGGCTGGCAATTGTAACGACAACTCTCGTTTTCCTTGTGATGAGCTTGCATGATCTCTCTAAGGAGAAGCGTCGGGTGAGGCCTTCGTGGTGCCTCTTTCCCTCTCGTCCGCACAAACCGCTTGCACGTTAAAGGGGGGCGCCTGAGCATCGCGACTCGCGGGCTCTTACTGGCTCTCCAGCCATCGCCTCCTGGACTTGACCACGGCATCGCGACCTGGCAGACCAGCGACGGCTGAGCTCGCTCGAGGGCCGGGACCCGAGGACGTAGAGCACGAAGGGGAGTAAAGGAGAGAGGGAAGAGGCTCACGAGGACCGTGCCAGGCAACTCCTCAGCTGCCGACGCGCGGGCCTGGCGCCGTGCCAACAAGTGGCTTCAAGCTCCTGAGATAAGTCATTCTCCGGAGCTACTAGCTATCGCAACACCAACCTTGCACCTAATGCAGCCCCGTAATGGCAACGTTGCACTCCTGTCTCACTAAGCGGTGGCTGCTTGAGCGCTAAAGGGGACCTCCCGAGCATCGTGCCTCGGGGGCTCTTACTCGACCTCGGGCCGCTCACCTCCTGGCCTTGACCACGGCATCACGACCTGGCACACCAGCGACGGCTGAAGCCTGCCTGGGGACCGGGACCTGTCGGCGTAGAGCACCCAGCCCTCGCGAGGTTAGAAAGGAGGGACCAAGCTGAGACGGGACGAGCATCTCACACTGCTTCACGATGAGGATCATATTAACAACAGAGACTACAGACACCTTACAAGCCCCCGCGGGGTGTGTTCTTGGTTCCTCACAGGGACAAAAGACGCGAATCGTAAGGAGTCCTAACTACAGGGACCACGACGGCAGACGCCATCATTAACAGTGGGTCGCGCAAGGCCAGCGCCAACCCCATCCAGATCAGCCACGCCGACCGCCGGGCGCGCCGGCCCTGCTTTGGGCACGGCGCGAGCTCGGGGGCTCGTAGCTGTCGTCGCTCGTCGTCGGGGTCAGGAAGAGTCCGGAGGAGTCGCTGGACCCTCCGGCACGCCCACTGCCACCAGAGGAGCTGCTGGAAGGGCGGGCGGCAGGCCTGGTCCTCGCTGCTCCGGAGCTCCGGCCGCTGTCTCTGGGGCAGCACTCAGCCGGCGTCCTTCCTCGTTGAAGACCTTGAAGAGCATCAGGGAGGCGCCATCGTAGTCCAGGTGGATCATGAGGGCCCCCTCTGATCGGCAGATCCTGGCGATCTCGCCCCAGCCTCGGGTCATGTAGACCTTCCCAGGGGCGACGACCTCGACCTCTGCTTCGGTCGCAGGGGCGCTGCAGTCAGAGCTCCTGAGGCCCCCTCGGCGGTATCTCGAAGGCGAAGGATGCAGGGAGGCGGATCCAGGAGCTCGGAGGCATGGCGGCGTGGAGCACGAGCTCACGGGAGGAGTTCACCGCATGGACTCTAGGAGGGACGATGCGCACCGCCATGATCCGTCGACGATGCCAGCGACGTGGGCGGCGCCTCTCGACGCCTTCTTCCGTAGGGCCCTCAGCCTGGGCGTACAAGGGAAGCGGATAACCAGGAGGAGGCAACTCGCACCAAGGCCTCGACATCTCCTGCCGAGCACCCTCGTCTCGGCGGTAGGAGACTGGCCGCTTCTTCGGTGGGAGTGGGGCGGGTCCCTCTCGGGGGGGCCTTCCCCTTTTCTTCAGCGGAAAACCGGCGAATCGGTGCCATTGTTGTCGAGATGACGAAGAAGGAGCAGAACAAGGGGAGATGAGATGGAAGGGCACGGGCCGTTCCATACTTATAGCCGGAGGAGGCCAACCGTCGGCCTTCATGATCACAGGTAATCATGACTCGTTTTGCATGCAGGGACTTACCTTGTCGAACGGTTGCCGAGGCGTCGTGGGGAAGCGGGGAATCCCACGTCCAATCAACCGCCACGCGGTGCCCAAGGCTGCAAGCTGTTGGGGCCCGCGGCGCTTCGCACTTGCCCTTTGCTTCTCTGCTAAGCCAAGTCCGGGCGCGCCTTGGGCCCGGGGGCTAGTGTCGGTGTTCTGGGAACGGGGGTACCCAGACTTTCCTGCATGTGGCCTGGAGCGTGGCTCAAGGAGTGGCCCTGTACGGCCCATCTTCTTCAACACAAGCTCAAGACCCTCGCGAGGGGCCAAGCCTCGCGGGGCGGACAACAAGAAGCTTCCTCAGGCGTGGCCTCGTCAGGCTGGCTCGCGAGGAGGCGGAGAGATCAAGGCGGGGTACCTCACGAGGTGCCCGTGACGCAAGCCATGACGACCGAAGCCAGGCGGGCGCCAGCCTGTGCAGTGTCCTTGTTTCCTCTTTGGTACAAAGGGGGCAAGCTCAGGCCAAGGTATCAAGCAAAGGCTACCATTTCAGTGCAACAAGACCAAGACCAGCAGAACGACAGGATGGAGGTCATCGTGGATCCCAGGACGGTGTCATCGTCAGAGACTTTGGCATGCGAGGACCAACTTTAGTCAGGATAAGTGTACTAGATGTTCCCCTTCAAAATGGCCAATTGTTGGCGCCCTTCCCGCTCAATATTTGGGAACAGGACCAAGGCCTCGCTCTATAAATAGGACTAGCCATTCTCAAGGCAAGGGGTCAGCCAATCAAACCTTAGCTAGAACCACCCACACCAACACAAGAACTCCTCCCCTCGCGAGGCTGTTCTTCCATTGTATTGTTCATCATCAGCCCCTGAGGCAATCCACACACCACACACTGGAGTAGGGTATTACACCACAATGGTGGCCTGAACCAGTATAAACCTTGCGTCCCTTGTGTTGTTCTTCGTGTAGCCTAGATCCTTTGCGAGGCGACGAAACGTGAGTTTGTAGAGGAGTGTTCTCCGCGCGCACCCCAGAGTTCAAACCTTAAGGGTCTGCCGGAACCCGAAATCCGACATAAGATTTTTTAGTTCTTTAGTTAGGCGCTCAATCTTCTCCTTATCATTTCATTTGTTTTATCTTGATTAGCATGATTAATTGATGTTTCATCCTAGTATTCATCACTAGAGTTGTCAACAAGTAAATCATCATCACCTAACAAGTCATCTTCATGACTATTGAAATGAACATACTTGGGGTGTGATACCTTTGGGCCTTTAGCCATGAAGCATCTTCCAATTCCTTCATTTGGGGAGTCAAATATGTCATAGGAGTTGGTTGACACAAGTGCTAGACCGGCAACACCTCCATCTTGAGTATATTCAGAGTCGGAGTGATAGTTTCTCTCGGAGTGATTGTCAGAGTCGGAGCCGGATACCCATTCACCAACATGAGCTTGACGTCTTTGTTTTGTGTAGCTCTTTGATGACTTTTCCTCCTTTCAGAATCCTTGCTTCTCAGGGATGTTCTTTGTTCATAACGATCATCTCTACTCCTTCTTTCTCTTGATGGCGATTCTTCTCTTCTACTTCTTCTTTTTGGAGAATCTTCTCTTCTTTTGTAGGGAGCCGTACACTCATTGCAATAGTGTCCGGGTCTTCCACAACTGTAGCAATTACGCTCATGACTAGAAGATCTTTTGTCATTGTAGGACCTTGACTTGGAACTTCTTTCCTTGCTTCTACTCTTCTAGAACTTGTTGAAGTTCTTCACCATTAGGCTCAATTCTTCATTGAAGGTTTGTTTCTCACTTGATGATGTGGGAGCTTCACATGAGGCTTTGTAAGCACCACTTGACTTGTTATGGAGCTCTTCCTTATCCTCGAGTGACATCTCATGAGCAACAATTCTTCAAATGACTTCCATTGGCTTGAGATCTTTGTAATTGGGCATCATTTGGATCAATGTGCACACGGTATCATACTTTCCGTCCAAGGCTCTTAGGATCGTCTTTATGATGAATTTGTCGGTCATCTCTTCACTTCCTAAGCCGGTAATCTCATTTGTGATGAGAGCAAGCCTAGAGTACATTTCAGTGACACCTTCACCATCCTTCATTTTGAACTTGTCAAGTTGACTTTGAAGCACATCCAATTTGGATTCCTTGATTGTCGGTGTACTAGAGTAGGGGTACCCTAGTATCTCGAACTTGTGCACGGGCAGTTGCAGCGCCCCGCAGCAAGGCTTGCCGGGTGACCACCAAGGTCCTCCGTGGTTCCTTTGGAGCCATTCAAGAACAAAGTATTCGAGCCAAGGAGACAAGGCCCCGGCAAGAGGAGCTTGCCGGGAAGGCCAACCAAGGCATCGCAAGGAACTTGCCGCGATGCGCCACGCGTCCCGGCAAGGCCCGGTGAGCGACAAGCTTTCGGGCGCGGCAAGACAACGACCGCGGCAAGGCGCTTGCCGCGGCAAGCGACCACTCTGTACCCACGCTCCAACACATCCACCAACGTGTCGCCCTGAGGGCCTTTCCAGGCGCGCGTGGCGAGAGGCTGTGAAGCCAGCGGTGCGCGGTGGCAAGCGACGCTGACAAGACTGCCATCATGGCGAGTGGTGGCATCCCTGACGGTCCTTTTTGCACTATTTGGGCGACGCAGACGGGCATTTAATGCCTTTGTCCCCTGCCGTCAGGGTTAGGTAGGATACACTGTACAGGTAGTTGTACCAACCGCAACCCCTTTTCCATTTTTACCCTTGTCTACGTTGCCACCTGTCGGTGACCCCTTGAGCATATAAAAGGAGGCCCATGCACAACGTAGAGGGGGGTTGGAAACCAGAAAACACTCATGGTCGGTCTCGTTAGCAGCTCGTGTGTACTGTAGCACTCAGCGCTCCCGAGCAAGAACACAATACAATCAGACAAGCAGCAGTAGGAGTGTTATCTCGCCGGAGAGCTCCGAGGCTGGGTAAACTGCTCGTGTGCTTCGCCTCGATCCGCTCTTCGTGCGATCTCCGCCCCCCGCCGAACCGAAAGGGGCCCGGTCCGCCGGCCCCATAGGTGTTCGTGGATCAGCTTCCCCGACATCTTTGGCGCGAGGAGAAGATAATGGTTTGGACCAGGCGTCGTTCAAGCAAGTTTTCGCCTTACCGGGAAGCAAACGACAGAAAAGCTAAGTTGCCAAAGTTTGAGCAATCAGTTTTAATTTTTAAGTTATCTTCCTTGAACGACCGTGCTTTGTATGGAAAACCTGTGCTCGGAGGAACCAACTCGTAGCTGGTTGCGCCCTTACTTTGTTTCGAGTCCGCTCAACAACTTAAGTGAGCTGCGACTAGTTGCGACAAGGTTTCTTGTTGGTAGCGGCACCGCCAGCAGGCTGCTGACATCCCTCACTCAGCGCTCGCGGCTAAGGTGCCTGCACCGGCAAGTTCCCTAAAAGCGTAGGGCAAAAACATACAAAGGAAGGAATCAAGTAAAGGAAATAACATAGCAATCTCTACCCAAAGTAGAGTTATATTACAAGATAGCTTGTCGCAGCTCTAACAGATTGTTCTCATGACATGACCAACAGCGACAAGAAAAAGAGAAAACGGGCGGCCTAATCTACGCGATCGCCCTCAACCCTCTTGATCCCGCTCACCTTGTCCACAATGGGTGCGACAAGGGCCTTGAGCGCTTCCAGATCAGCATCTGGCGGCAAGGACTTGAGGACGTTGGTGAGGTTGAGGCCTGGGTTGCGGAAGGCCACCTTCACCAGCACCTTCTGAAGAGCTCCTGCACAGATCTTGCGCTACTCGTCGGCCAGCTACTTTGGGATCTTCTCCCGGAGTCGCTGGAGGGCCGTCGCCACACCTTTGAAGAACAAGCTGAGCTTGGCGCTGGGTTGGAGGTGCTCGTCGGAGGAGTACCCGAGATCCTCCATCCCCAGCTGCGCCAACTCCCCGTCGATGGCGGCGGCAACATTCACGAGACCCTCGGTCCAGTGCTCCATGGTCTCCCTAAAAGCATTCTAGGCGGCAGCAGCACTCGCCAGCAGTGCCTCATCGGCCTTGATCTTCTCCTTCAAGGCCACCTCCTGCTCCCTGGCGCCGTCCAGCGTCTGAGTCAACGTGGCCAACTACAACTCGAGATCCGCGTTGGAGTCCTTGGCGGCGCTAAGTTCTTTACTCCTCTCAGCGAGAAGACCCTGCAGCTCGCCATGGGCAGCGGCGTCCTTCTCGCGCTCACGCTTGAGCGCGCCAAGCTCCTCGCCGCTCGCCCTGAGATCAGCCTCCAGCTGCGCTACCTTCGTCTCCAGCTCCTTCTTGGTGGCCTAGGCAGCTCCGGTAGCATCCTTTGCTTCCTTGAGAGCCTCGCCAATTGCTTGCTCGCGCGCGGAAAGCTCCTCCTCGTGGCTGTCAAGGTTCACCTTCCACTGCGCCAACTCACCTTCCTACGCAGACAGCTTCTCGGCAGCGAGCCGCTGTTGCTCCTCAACTTCAGCCTTCGCGAGGAGGAAAGCTTTCCGCTCCTCAGCAACCTGCTCCCGCTCCTCTGCCAGGGATCGGAGAGTTTCCTGCCTGAGACCCCGGAGCTCCTCAGCGCGCTTCTCAATGTCCACTCCCGCCCTTGCGACAAGCGCTTCTCGGGATTCCAGCTTGGCTTGTCGGGCGCGGTAGAGCGACCACAGTTTCCGAAGCAGCCGCTCCTCCTCAGACTCGTCGCTGCTGCTGCTTGGCGCGTCGACCAGCGTCAGCCCAGCGGAGGCGAGCACCTCTCCATCCAAAATCTCTCCTTCAACCGGCGCCCTAGAGCTTGACGCCCAGGGGAGCTTGATGAAGATACCGTCGCCGGCCTTCAAGTAGGCGCCGGGCTGGGGCTCTTTGGAGCCTGGCGCCGCAGCATCGGCGGAGGGATCGGCGGTCGGCACAGCGCCTGGCGCTCCTGCGGCCTCGGGGCCGTCAGTGCGATCACCGGATCCCTCGCCCGCTTCTGCGGCGGCAGCTTTGGCGGCCTCTTCGCCGGCAGGATCATCAGCGCCGGCCTCTCCTTCGGTGGCAACGGCGTCGTCGGTGTTGCTGCGCGCGTTCTCATCGCCGGCGACCTTGGTTTCCATTGGCTCCGCGGCAGATGGATCTGATGAACGGAAAAAGGAGAAAAGTCAAGCAAATATCCAAAAAGAAAATCAGAAGAAGAAGAATCCAAGGGAAGTTTTCAAGCAAGAGGGTTACCTGTGCTAGGATCTGCAGTCGTGGTCTCAACCGCCGGAGGATCACTGGTGCTGTCCCTTGCCGGAGAACTATCCCTTGCCGGAGACTTCTCCCTTGCCAGAGAATGCTCCCTTTTCTGGGGAATCCTCCCTTGGCGGTGTAGTCGAAGCAGATGGCACTTCGGGAGCGACCTTCGGGCACTCCTGGTGAGGCTGCTCTGCTCCTACACAAACCAGTAGTCAGATATCAGCAAAGAAAGAACACCCATGAGCGCCGGACAACAAGAAGTAAACTATATACTTACGCTGAGGGCTGCGTTGGGGGCTGCTTTGAGGAATGCTTGCCGGGTCCGGCAAGGTGGTTTTGGACATGTCCCCTACCGTCGCAATGGGATCGTCCTCGATGACAATCACCGGGGCCTTGGCTCTCTTCGCTGCTCTCTGGACCAGCGTCCTGAAAAGGAATAGGTTCAGAGTGAAGCAAATCAGATACAAGACAAAACAACAAAAATTGAAGAACTACAGGAACAGCAAGGAATCTTACTCTTCTTCTTCCTCGTCGGAGCTAAGCGCGGAGAGATCAAAGTCAGGCTCGCCTCCGGTGCGACGAGGTAGAGGAGTAGGTTCCCTTGTCCGCTTCGCAGGAGCAGTAGCGGTGGACCGGGAAGACCCTGCTCTAGTTGCCGCAGCGGTGTGAGGCTCTCCCGCGGCAACGGTGCTTGCCGCGGTAGAGCGTGTCGCGCGGCTCGGCGGCTGTTGACTCGTCTCCTACCCCGCTACGTCCGCGGCCTTGCGGAGACGCCTTCTTGGCGGGGCTGGGGGCTCCGCCTGCGGCAAACTATCTGAAGGTTCGGGCCCGACAAGCCCTCCCTCGCCGGGCTCGCTCGACTCATCTTCGGGCCCGGCAAGCTCTTCCTCACCGGCAAACTCCTCGCGCTCGGCAAGGCTTGCCGCCTCTGCTGCCTCTGCCTCCTCAACGGTGAATCCGAACTCGCCCGCGGCAGCTGCTGCCGCCGCCTCTTCCAGCCTGGTGGCGATGCGCTGCATCTCCGCGTCGGTGGTGTCGCGGGTGAGGCTCTTCTGCTCGTCGGAGCGGACCGGCACTTCAACCAAGCCGTCAAAGAACTCCTGCACGACGGCGACTGCCGGCTTTTGCCAAGTTGGGACAATTCCATGCGAGTCGCACAGCGGCATCATTGCGCGGATGCGGTCGAGCGAGGAGTTGTTGCACAACGGAACGACACCCCTCGGCAACATGAATGGATGTTGAGGATCGCGCTTGAACAGCTCCAGGAGCATCGCATCCAGCTCCAGGACGGTGAAGTTGAAGTTGAGACCCGGGCGCAGCCTCATGATATCCGCCGAGTTCTGGAACTCCCAGGCAGGTCTCCCCCTCTCCTGCAGGGGGGCGATGCAGCAGCGAAGAAAATCTGCGCCAACGGCGCCTACGGTGAGCCTGGCAAGCCTGAGGCGAAGGATCCGGGTGACGGCAATCTTTACCTATCGTCTTCCGGGGACACGTTGCTCCAATCGTTGCCGCGCGCTATTGGGGCTTGTCGCAGGGCGGTAAATGGCTGCGGGTTCTCCTCGACAATCCAGCACCACTCTGCTCTCCATTCCTCCCACTTGCTGCGGAGCTCTCCCTCCAGATAAGCTTCCTTCTTGCCGACTCTCGAGATCCAGGCGATTCCGCCGGACAAAGGCTCTCCTCTCTCGACTCGGGGCATAAAGAAGTGGCGAAAGAGAGCTACGTTTGGATGGACTCCGATAAAGTTTTCGCAGAGATGTGCGAAAACTGCCATGGTCAGAACAGCGTTGGGGGTAAAGTCAAGGAGGCAGACCCCGTAGGTGTTCATGATGTCACAGAAAAATTCAAAGAAGGGCGGGAGAGCTCGCAGTAGAAGAACAGCGCGAAGAAAGGGTATCCATTTGGAGCTAGTTCTGAAGCGGCAGCTGGGAGTACCTTCGTGCGCGGATGCGCTCGCGTCTCCGTCGACCAGAAGAGGTAATAGTACTCCCTCAGCTCCTTCGCGGCAAGCTGAGGGGGGAAGATGGCCCGCTCCTTTCGCAGCGCCGCGAGCCGCTGCGTCTCGACCGATTTCACGCCCTTCCCCTTGTCGGCTTTCGGAGCCATGGCGGAGGTGGGGGGGGGAGGTCGACGGTGTTGGTGGTGCTGGTGGCAATGGGGGGCAGCGCGCTGCTCTCTTTCGGCTTTGAGAAGAAGAAGGGGGGAGCGGCGGAGATTTCCGAGATTGGAGTAGCAACCGGCGAGATGGGCGAACTGCCCCTGTTTCCCCTGCTTATCAAGAGGGAGGGGGCGGACGCTTCGTCCTTCCGAATAAAGAAACCACCCACGATCTCTCCCACGACGCCGCATTCAACGCGTGCCGTTCAGGGAGGGCGCGGTGGATACGGAGTAAGATACGGCGTAACCCAGGCCGCGTGTGCCCGTGCCCTGTTTTGGGCCTGGCCCAACAGCGCTCAGCACCCTGTGTGGCCCAGGCCCGGGGGATCCTGTCGGTGTACTAGAGTAGGGGTACCCTAGTATCCCTAACTTGTGCACGGGCAGTTGCAGCGCCCCGCGGCAAGGCTTGCCGGGTGACCGCCAAGGTCCTCCGTGGTTCCTTTGGAGCCATTCAAGAACAAAGTATTCGAGCCAAGGAGACAAGGCCCCGGCAAGAGGAGCTTGCCGGGAAGGACAACCAAGGAATCGCAAGGAACTTGCCGCGACGCGCCACGCGTCCCGGCAAGGCCCGGTGAGCGACAAGCTTCCGGGCGCGGCAAGACAACGACCGCGGCAAGGCGCTTGCCGCGGCAAGCGACCACTCTGTACCCACGCTCCAACACATCCACCAACGTGTCACCCTGAGGGCCTTTCCAGGCGCGCGTGGCGAGAGGCTGTGAAGCCAGCGGTGCGCGGTGGCAAGCGACGCTGACAAGACTGCCATCATGGCGAGCGGTGGCGTCCTTGACGGTCCTTTTCGCACTATTTGGGCGACGCAGACGGGCATTTAATGCCTTTGTCCCCTGCCGTCAGGGTTAGGTAGGATACACTGTACAGGTAGTTGTACCAACCGCAACCCCTTTTCCATTTTTACCCTTGTCTACGTTGCCACCTGTCGGTGACCCCTTGAGCATATAAAAGGAGGTCCATGCGCAACGTAGAGGGGGGTTGGAAACCAGAAAACACTCACGCTCGGTCTCGTTAGCAGCTCGTGTGTACTGTAGCACTCAGCGCTCTCGAGCAAGAACACAATACAATCAGACAAGCAGCAGTAGGAGTGTTATCTCTCCGGAGAGCTCCGAAGCTGGGTAAACTGCTCGTGTGCTTCGCCTCGATCCGCTCTTCGTGCGATCTCCGCCCCCCGCCAAACCGAAAGGGGCCCGGTCCGCCGGCCCCATAGGTGTTCGTGGATCATCTTCCCCGACATTGATGGACTCGGTACCTTCGTGCATATCAATCAAAGTATCCCAAATTTCCTTTGCATTCTCAAGACGGCTGATTTTTCTGAATTCTTCAGGGCACAATCCGTTGAAGAGAATATCACAAGCTTGAGCATTGTGTTACAACATCTTCAACTCTTCCGCGGTAGCTTCACGGTTCGGTTCTCTCCCATCAAAGAATTCACCTTGCAAGCCAATACACACAACAACCCAAACAACGGGGTTATGTCCAAGAATATGCATTTTCATCTTATGCTTCCAACTAGCAAAGTTTGTACCATCAAAGTAAGGACCTCTATGGTGGTAATTTCCCTCGCTAGACACCATACTCTCCTAGGTTGTGAAACCAAGGCTATGACCACCAAAAGCTATGGAAATCAAAGCAAATGGAGACCAAAGCTCTGATACCACTTGTAGGATCGAAAGTATGTCTAGAGGGGGGTGATTAGACTACTTGACCAAATAAAAATCTAGCCTTTTCCCAATTTTAATTCTTGGTAGATTTTAGCAACTTAGCACAAGTCAAGCAATCAACCTACACATGCAATTCTAAGAGTATAGCAGTGGAATGTAAAACAATTGCATATGAAGGTAAAGGGAGGAGTTTGAGGAGGCAATTGCAATGTTGACACGGAGATTTTTTATCTGTGGTTCCGATAGGTGGTGCTATTGTACATCCACGTTGATGGAGACTTCAACCCACAAAGGGTAACGGTTGCGCGAGTCCACGGAGGGCTCCACCCACGAAGGGTCCACGAAGAAGCAACCTTGTCTATCCCACCATGGCCGTCGCCCACGAAGGACTTGACTCACTAGGGTAGATCTTCACGAAGTAGGCAATCTCCTTGCCCTTTCAAACTCCTTGGTTAAACTCCACAATCTTGTCGGAGGGTCCCAAGTGACACCTAGCCAATCTAGGAGACACCACTCTCCAAGAGGTAATAGATGGTGTGTAGTTGATGAACCCCTTGCTCTTGTGCTTCAAATGATAGTCTCCACAACACTCAACTCTCTCTCACAGGATTTGGATTTGGTGGAAAGAAGATTTGAGTGGAAAGCAACTTGGGGAAGGCTAGAGATCAAGATTTATGTGGTAGGAATGGAGTATCTTGACCTCAACACAAGTGTAGGTGGTTCTCTCTCAGAAAATGTATGTTGGAAGTGTAGGCATGTTCTGATGGCTCTCTCCACGAATGAAGAGTGGGTGGAGGGGTATATATAGCCTCCACACAAATTCTAACAGTTACACACAACTTACCAAACTCGATGGGACCGAATCATGAAACTCGGTCAGACCGATTTAGTAAATAATATGACCGTTAGGACTTTCAGTGGGACCAACACGTTAACTTGGTGGGACCGACACGGTTAGGGTTAGGGAATAACCTAATCTCGGTGAGACTGATTACACAAACTAGGTGAGACCAATTTTGGTAATAGACACACAGAGAGTTGTTTAGGCAAACTCGGTGGGACCGATTCGCTCATCTCGGTTGGACCGAAATGTTACGAAAGGGAAACAGAGAGTTTGCGTTGCAATCTGGGTGGGACCGATTTCTCATCTCGGTTTGACCGAAACTTTACGAAGGGAAACAGAGAGATTACAATCCCATCTCGGTGAGAACGAGATCCCTATCGGTGAAACCGAAAAGACTAGGGTTTCTAGCTGTGGCTATGTCAACTAAACTCGGTGGCGCCGGATAGGAAGTTTCGGTAGGGCCGAGTTTGACTTTTGGTTTGGGACATATGTGGAAGTGAGAAAGTAGTTGAGGGTCTTTGGAGCATATCACTAAGCACTTTGAGTAAGAAACTCATTAAGCAACACCTCACCCCCTCTTGACAGTGTTGGCTTTTCCTATGGACTCAATGTGATCTTGGATCACTAAAATGGAAAAATGTAGAGTCTTGTGCTTTGATCTTGAGCCAATCCTTTTGTCCTTAGCATTTTGAAGGGTCCACTTTTCTCCTCCATGCCATGCCAAACATTGAGCTTTCCTGAAATATTTATCTTGAAATGGCATTAGCTCAATGAGCTATATGTTGTTAGGAATTACCGAAACCACCCAGAGATAGTTGCACTTTCAAGGGGTCTCCACTAGAGATCCTTTTTTTTGAAAGCGCCTCCACTACAAATGGGCTTCTCCCTCGTCCTCCTGAAGAAAACCGATGATGAGTGCGGTGGTAGGGTTTGTAGGAGTACTATGGAGTGCGGGGCCACGTCATAGTAAACGGGTTCGAGTCGACGCTTTAAATATGCGTGGGCCTCTTGGTTTTACGAGAACGAGGCAACATTTTGGGTTCGGGGATTAGTGGAGATATAGTACGTACAAAACATTGTGGACGTAGGTTCGACCGAAAGGCAATGATGCATGGGCCCTGCATTTTGATATAACCGGGGCCGCGTGAAATTTGCTACTCTACTCAAAACTAGTAAGGTACACATGCACTGAACGCATGAGATTTCAAAACCAAATTATGAATAAATACACACTATAGCATGTAAAGCTTTGAGTCATATATGCATGATGTAGATGTTCGTTTAGTTCTTATAGTTCATCTCATTCAAAATCAATTAGTTTTATAAAAATGTTAAGATTCATGGGGTTGTGCATTGTAAAGCATAAAGTAAAAAACAAATAGTGGCAATTCATTTAGAAAAAAAATCAATTATGATATAGAAGATTCTAGAACAAAGGAGAAGTGCTTGTGTTTTGAGGTTTGTGCATTATGCTTAAGTTCAACCATGGAGTCATCTAAATTGTACATGTGGCAGATCTGGTGGAATGTTGATGATATCCAATGACCAGTAGTGCTCAGATTTGCCATCTCTGCACTGTCGGGTTAGCTTCATCCAGCGACCATCTTTCAAAGTTATTGGCACACTATATAGTTCTTGTGCCATAGTTGCATGTCTTGGAAAAAAGCTACTAGTGGGTTGTACTATCTATTTAGGAATAGAAGATGTATACATGGAAGTTGTAGGGAAAGAGATGACATGGAGTATCTCAATGCCTATGAGTAGGGATTGGAAAAGAGATGTCATTTGGTTCACATCATAAGAACTTTTCTATTGAATCTAGAGATGACATGTATCTCAATTCCTATGAGGAGGGATGAGAAAAGAGATGTAATTTGGTTCATACCATAGGAACTTTTCTATTGAATATACGCTAATGTTTATTTTTCTTTGAAATTAAGGGAGTATAGGAATCCATTCATATGAACCAAGTGGCTCTAAAGCTATAGAAATGATATCATGTTTATTTACTTTGAAATGTGGAGTGTATAAATCTATTCCTACGAACCAATTGGCTCTAAAGGAAAAAATCCTATAAAAATCATATCATATAGAGTTCCTATGATATTCCTCGACACCAAAGGATGGTTGAAATTGCTGCGGGTGATACGATGGTATTTCTTTCTAGACTCCTCCCCCATCTTTATAGTTACCTCTCGAAGATGAATGAAATGATATATACAGGGTATTCTACATGTGCAATTTGGTACATGAAAACTTGGTAAAAGTTTGCGAGGTTCAAATTTTCAATAAAGCTATATGCATTGCATTTTGGAATGGAGGGAGCATACGGTAGTTGCTAACACTCACGTGGAAGATTTGTGTGTAGGAGGAGTGGCTGTTCTGTTAAAAGACATGGCAAAACTGACACTGTCGGATGCCGATCTAACGGTTCTTACGGTGTTCGTCAGGAAGAGGCTTGTGGCGAACGTTTGTCGGATAATGATTTACGGACACATGCATTGCATTGATACGTGCCCCCCTCTCTCTCACGCACATTCACCCTCATGAGTCACGACTCTCCCGAGTCCTCTTGCAGACTCGCACGTCGCACCCACCGTCTATCTACAGGTAGACGTCATGCACATATGTGCTCTTCACACCCTACCCTCAGAACTTCTAAAAAACAAATGATGTCACGCACATTTTATTTTAGCTCACACGTCACACACTTATACTATTACTCTTGTGGCGAACGTTCTTTGGGCATAGTATATTGTACTCTCACAAAGAGAAGCGGTGCACGCACGCACTAGATCTCTCACACCCACTCGCGGGTACACGTAAGAGCGCATTTTTTGGAAATTGGTACAACAAAATCACTCCACTATATATATAAGCAGGAGCCTTAGCCCTTGCTTTACTAGGGTTCCTCTCGTTCACTCTCTCATGCTCTCCAGATCTAAGCAAGACATAGGTGGCCACACTCGCTCTCATCTCACGACTGGTCACAAATCCGGCCTGACAACCTCGACCGGTGCAGGGGTGTAAGTGCATCATTCACGCTGTCGTCGGCGGCGAGGAAGGAGACCAACGGTTGCCCGCGCATCCTGATCGGCGGCCGTGCCGTTCTCTCCGAGAGAGCGCCGGCTTGGGAGGGCCTCTGACCCCTTCTTCCTCCCTGTGGTATTGTGGCCAAGATGCGGCCTCCCGACGCCGTCTTTGCCACATGCCAATGACCCTCAGGTATATATTCGTTCGAAACCTCCCTTGCTCTACTGCCCCAGCTCCCTTCGTGTGGATCTTTTTTGACTTCCATCCGCTTTTCCAAAGCCACCTAGACTTCTACTATTATTAGAGGTAAAGCTAGTTCAAATAGTAGACTCTAAGAGTTGGTTCAAACAGGGAAGAAACTGGGAAAGCTATAGCATGAATCTAGGACTTGGTTCTAAGAGGAAACGGGGGAAGTAGTACATACTGGCTACCCAACCGGTCTCTTGGTTGAAAAGACGAAGAAAGCATGGTGGATGGCGAAGGGTGGGGGAAGTGGACCTATCTCTTGGTCGAAAATGGGAAGAAAGTGACGGGTGTTGGGGTACAACGCAAATGAGAATGAGCAAGTCTAGATTTCCTATGCTCACATAGGAAAATGTCGCCGAGGAGATAAAAATGGGACAAATGCAGACATGTTGCCTGGGTGTTTGCCGCTCTCGGCAACCACATCTGCCTCACCACTTTATGCCCCTGCTGTCCCTACGCCCATCGCTATCGTTAATGTAAAATCACATGAAGCATTAAGCAATGCCACCTAATGTCACTCTAAGTAATGGTCTAGTGCCGTCGATAAATTGAAGCAATGCCACCACCATTTTATGAAGTGCTTCCGTCTTGCTTTATTTCCCATGAATTGTGTTTTTGCAATTACACTTAAATCTCACACCGCTAACATTGCTTCAACCTAGTGGAACTGCACAGATTTGATTGCACATTTACTGACCATGTGCTACTCTCATGACAGTAATACTAATGCTATTGTTCTGCATGTTAATCTAGTGGCAGTGTTGATGTGATGTGATGCTACTTACTTAAGGACTCTTCATACTATCAATCTAGTGCCAATTATAACACAATAGATGCTGTTGTTAATCATACGCCACTTCAAATATCTGTCACTATTTAAATAACTGTATTTCATATTTGCGCAAACAGGGATGTCTGTCTCCGTATCGTTTCTATCCGAACAATCAAAAGCACACACCTCCGTTTTAGTAGAACCGCGCAAAATGAGATGGCTATCCCTCGTTGCCGTTGTCTAACCTCCAGTGTTCAAGGTATTCCTACATTGGTAGTAACTAAGGTAGAATGACCAACACAATCTAAAAGAAGCTAATTCGTATGTTTTACTTCCAGATTGCAGTGCAGGGACGAGCGAAAACAACTGCATCCTAGTCCGAAATGCACTTTCTACCAGTTCATCCATGGACCGAGGACTAGCTGGCACGGCTGCACGGCGGTTTTTTGGACAGGTGCGCGGACAAGAGGCATTGTGGTCTGCTTATTTCTGCAAATATCGGTGCTTAAATTTAGTGGAATGCACAAGAATTTCACCTGGTCAGTACACTGCATGGTTCAGTTCAGCATTACAGCTGAGACCACAATTATAATTGGTTATTCTGGAATGATAGAACCTAACCCTGGATGGTGGCAACAAGAAAAAACCAGAGTGAACTCCAGGAAATTTAAGCCTGCCGGGAGGCCCTTTGCTCAGAGAAGCCTTGCTTGTTTTTTTCCTGATTTGTAAACCTTCTCACAACTTTGTCTTTTGCTGTGAACTAGTATATGTTTGTTATGTTCTATGAATCATTGAGATGTATAAAATTGCTTAACTTATGCTTTTCAAGTTTTTTATGAAGACGAGTTTAATGTGAGTGTTCCACATGAGCACTGGACTAGTGTGTGAATGTTTGGAATTTTCATTGTGGCCTCAGTTAGCTACATGAACCACTGTAACAAAATACATAGTTGCTTATATGTCACACAGCAGATTGTTGATTGTTAGCTGGTCGATAGCCTAGTGTTGAAGCGAGCTGAGCCAATGTGTCGTGTTTTGCACAACTACTTACAAGTGGGGTAGCTCCAACAGTGTTTACAAGTACTTATGTATACGTTGGCGCACAGCTCTCGAACAAGTGCTCTATTTCATCAAAACACACACTACTCATATGACAAACCGTGTCAACTTATGTCTCACCAAGCCATATTCATGAAAAAACTAGTGAGGACGCAACTGTTTCGGCAACAATTACGATGGTTCTCACATGATTCACATGCACACAAAAGTAGCAGCAGTTCCCATAGACGGATTCAAACAGAGTACTAGCCCTAGAGGGGTCAATAACAGGCAAGGTTCGGATAATTAGACACAATCCAAACTACTATTAAACACTAGCTGGGGCAACTATTTCATGCCTCGATCTAATTTGGGTTGGACACAAGACGGACCTTGCCATGAACATCATCGAGGACGTCCACAGCAGCTCAATCCTGTGAACCTTCATGAATACAACCTTGTGGCCTTGCCACTGATAAACTTGTTTGTGGAGGCATGCCACGTCATCTTCCTGCATAAGCTTGACAAGAACAGTATGCCTCACAAACGAAGGAGTAGCTTTGAACTTCTTGTGCTTCAGTACACCCTGGACAACACACCTGACAATAGTGAGGCTGGAATACAACTCTTCATTGGTATAACCGCAAATGGATTCCAGGATCCAACAGCCTAAGAACTCTGTTTTCCCAGTGCGTATATTCAGGTCATCCACCTCATAGCGAGTGACATGTACAACCACGCAATCCTTGTCTGCACCAGGGCTCTTATTGAAACAGAAACAAATTCTGAATTACTTTTTAGTATAAGAAACACAAGTTATTTAAACCACTATATATAGCATGGCATCGAAGCTAATAAAATTTTGCATTATTAATCACCACATACTTAGATGAAAAACCACAATCGAGATCGTCAAAGAAGAAAATCACCTTGGGCAGCTCAGGGGGGGACACATCCTCGAAGGGGGAAAACTGCTCCTGTAGTGCCACGGGGGCTGTAACCTCAAACGGGGTGTTGACTATCTCAGTAGTGGTCGTGAGCGTATTTGGGGTCGGCTCGGTGGCTGCCTCCATATTCTTGGAGCTCTCTGTCTCGTGGGGATCAGCCTCCCAGGTCTGCTCCAATATCAGCAGATCTTTGCCTGGTTCTCCTTGGTCCATCATGAAACTGACGAATACTAGGAGACCACTGAAAGGAAAACACAATCGCAATGACAATGAAACAAAAAAGAGAGTGAGGATCGGTTACTGCTTTGCAAAAGTTCTTTTTTTTCTGAACGAAAATATACCAACATCACGGATCCGCTTACCTTCCCTTCGTTGGGAGAGAAGAATAGTGGCAGATGCAAGTGTTGCCTTTCTTGAAGACGGTGAGGGAGAAGGGGATTCAGCAAAGAGTGAAATGATGGTTGCTTCGTCCGTCAAACTTAGACTGCGGGGAGGTGGGGTTTTGTGATACGACGGCTCGTTACTGCCGCGCTACGACCGAGGTGACTCTCCGCCTGCATACTGCCTTCTAATTTGGTGGATGGCATTTGGGCCCGCGTGTTGCATCGCCCGCATGTCGGTGAACAAAAGTATAACGACATTCAGTAGAGGGAGACGTTTCAATGACCTAGGAGGAGCCAGAAGCGGTATTGTATCCACCGTACTAGTAGTAATTGTTTTTCTAGGTAGCTGTAGAGTGTCTCCACTATACTAGTAGTAATTGTTTCTCTGGGCCCAAGACAAAACAACCAATCCACACTAGTAAATAGTAAAATCAATTCACAATCCCATATATTTACTGAATGAGAGGAGCTACCCACACCCAGCACACCACCCCCCAAAAAAACCTGGGTGCTCTTCTTCCTCCTCGCTCCCACCCACCTCACGTCAGCTTGCTCCACTCGTACCCCCAAATTCCTCACCTCACTCCTACAGAAAACCCTAGCTCCCCTTCTTCCTCACTACTACAGAAAAACCCCAGCTCCCCTTCTTCTTCACTCGCACTACAACTAGGCTCGTCATTCATTTCTCTGCTCAAATCGGTGAGCGCGACGCCACGCCCTCGAGGAACATGGAGTCGGCTGACCCCAACGCCAAGAAGATGAGGCTCCCGCCAGCGGCGACGCCTGTTGTAGATCACACACCCGGCAGCGCGGGGAGAAGCAGCGACCCCGCCCCTACCGGATCCTAGGAACCCGTAGAATCTCGGGTGGACCGCATCAGCGATCTCACGGACGCCGTCCTTGGGGAGATCATGTCGCTTCTCCCCACCAATGATTGCTGCCAAACCCAAGCCGTCTCAATTCGGTGGCACCCTCTATGGTGCGTCGTGCCCCTTAATCTCGACTGTTGTCAGCTATCTCTCTTCAATGATTTTGAAATCCCCAGAGCCATCATCTCCTCCCACCAGGGCTCCGTTCAAAGCCTCTACATCCCGTCATGCTACCTGAGCAAGCATACCATGCCCTGCATGGTGGACGCCTGGCTGAAATCCCCTGAATTTACAGAACTACAACTGCTTGAGTTCTACTATTCCCTTGGAAATCACATACCACATACCGAACGCCATGAACTTGTGCCCTCAGCACTGATGTCCATCTTGCGTTTTTCCTCCTCTCTCCACACCGCCACCTTTGCGCTGTGCTACCTACCGGACAATCTGGTACTAAACCTTCGACTCCCATTTCTCAAGAAACTTCCACTTGTGCGGGTTCATATATCGGAGGCCTCATTACATAGCATCATCCACTCCAGTTGCCCTGCCCTGGAGTGCTTGGTGCTTGTTTTCACAGTTAGAATCGGTTGTCTCCAAATAAAGTCGCCTAACCTTGTAAGAATTGGAATTTCTTTTGACGGAAGGCAGCTCATCATCCAAGATGCCCCTTCACTTCAAAGGTTGATCCTTGATTCTAGTTATTCACCATTGCAAATAACCGTCCTCTCTGCGCCTAAACTGGAGACCTTGGGTGTAATACATGATCTCTGTGCTCATTTCAATATGGTGTTTGGCTCCACAGTTCTTCAGGTACTTTATATTTCATCTACACTTGTAACCATAAGCTGCATTTTAAATTTCTATGCATAAGTTATATATCATCTTGGAGTACACATTTTGTACTAATATTATGTTCTATGCTCAATGAAGAATTTCTCCATGGATGGCCTATCAATGGTGCTGGATTCTGTCAAGATCTTATATATCCAAATGAATAGTTTTGATCTGAACAAGATTATTGGCTTGTTGCAATGCTTTCCATGTCTGGAGAAGTTGTATATAAATGTGATAATTTCACGCACATTGGAAGCCCACATATAGTGTACTAGAATTAACCGTTCAGTTGTTGCTCTTTCGACACTCTTTTTTTAGACCTTAACTGTTTTCAATCTTCATGTCTATTTAGGCAACAGGACGGGGTAAGAAAGTTATAACCAATCGGTGGATTCATAAGCTTCGGGATTTTCTCACTTCTCATGAGATTCAATTGAAGACAATAACGCTAGAACGTTATGTAGCCAACCGTGCAACACATTAGATTTGTCACATTCTTCCTGCTGAATGCGAGGTTACTATTGTCCATCAGGCTTAAGTTTATTAGCAGCATGGTTTTGACGGATGGGTATGTTGAAGAGCAAAAAAGGAGTTTTAGGTGGGCAAAAGAGCTTCTGAACGTGTCGGGCTTCTATTTAGAACATATTATGGTCATAAACCAGTAAATTTTACGACCCAGGATGTTCATTCTATGGACCTGACCGATCCATTTGACTGTGACTGCCGAAAACAGTGCTGGAGTTAGATGTTGTTGCCCTTTTCAACCTAGGTTTTTTTGTAAACCTGATGAACAATTAACCCTCGTGTTTTTGTATAGTTTGTAAGCTGGAGTTAGATGTTCCTCCCCTTTTCAACTCGACTGTGACTGTCATATTTTCTTTGAAACAAGGCAAATGGCTTGCCATTCGTTTAATTTAGAGTGAAATATTGTAACAAATCCCAACCAAGGGAAATAACATCACTCGTTGCTTGATCTCACTGTGCATTACAGAAGCCAAGTGATTAGTGCTACGTCTTGAGCTTGCATTAGTTTTCCTCGAAGAGGAGAGAGTGATGCAGCAATAGTAGCGTAAGTATTACCCTCAGTTTTGAGAACCAAAGTATCAATCCAGTAGGAGGCTCCTTAACAAGTCCCACGAACCTACACAAACAAATAAAGAACTCGCAACCAACGCGACAAAGGGGTTGTCAATCCCTTCACAGCCACTTGCGAAAGTGAGATCTGATAGAGATAGTATGATAAGATAAATATATTTTTGGTATTTTATATTATAGATGCAGAAAATAAAGATGCAAATAAAAGTAGATTGGAAGCAAATATGATAAGAGATACACCCGGGGGCCATAGGTTTCACTAGAGGCTTCTCTCAAGATAGCATAGGTATTATGGTGGGTGAACAAATTACTGTCGAGCAATTGATAGAAAAGCGAATAATTATGACGTTATCTAGGCATGATCATGTATATAGGCATCACGTCCATAAAAAGTATACCGACTCCTGCCTGCATCTACTACTATTACTCCACACGTCGACCGCTATCCAGCATGCATCTAGAGTATTAAGTTCACAAAGAACAGAGTAACGCATTAAGCAAGATGACATGATGTAGAGGGATAAACTCAAGCAATATAATATAAACCCCATCTTGTTAGCCTCGATGGCAACAATACAATACGTGCCTTGCAACCCTTTCTGTCACTGGGTAAGGACACCGCAAGATTAAACCCAAAGCTAAACACTTCTCCCATGGCAAGAAAGACCAATCTAGTAGGCCAAACTGTCGGCGTTCTGGGCGGGGGTACCCAGACTTGCCTACCTGCGGCCTGCGGCATGGATCAAGGAGTGGCCCAGTACGGCCCACCTTCGTCAACACAATCTCAAGACCCTCGCGAGGGGCCAAGCCTTGCGGGGCAGACGACAGGAAGCTTCCTTAGGCGCAGCCTCGTCAGGCTGGCTCGCGAGGAGGTAGAGAGATAAAGGCGGGGTACCTCACGAGGTGCCCGTGATGAAAGCCATGATGACCGAAGCCAGGCGGGCGCCAGGTGGGCGCCGGCCTGCGCAGTGTCCTTGTTTCCTCTTTGGTGCAAAGGGGGCAAGCGCAGGCCAAGGTATCAAGCAAAGGCTACCATTTCGGTGCAACACGACCAAGACCAACAAAACGACAGGATGGAGGTCATCGTGGAGCCCAGGAAGGCGTCATCATCAGAGCCTTTGGGAGGCAAGGACCAACTTTAGTCAGTATAAGTGTAGTAGATGTTCCCCTTCAAAATGGCCAATTGTTGGCGCCCTTCCCGCTCAATATTTGGGAAGAGGACCAGGGCCTCGCTCTATAAATAGGGCTAGCCACCATAGTATAGAGGCATCTTGGATCGACCAATCGATCCTTAGCCAGAACCACCAACACAAGAACTCCTCCCCTCGCAAGGCAGTTCTTCCTTTGTATTGTTCATCATCAGCCCTTGAGGCAATCCACACACCACACACTGGGTATTACACCACCATGGTGGCCTGAACCAGTATAAACCTTGCATCCCTTGTGTTGTTCTTCGTGTAGCCTAGATCCTTTGCGAGTCGATGAGACGTGAGTTGGTGGAGGAGTGATCTCCGCGTGCACCCCAGAGTTCGAACCTTCAGGGTCTGCCGGAACCCGAAATCCGACATTTGGCGCGCCAGGTAGGGGCGCACCGAAGATCTGCCTTCCGCCGGCCCGTTCTCCACCGACATCGCATTTTGCCCACATGGCGGACAACGCGTCACACGCTCCGGCAGCCGATGCCAGCGCTGGGGCCAGGGGGCTCCGAGCCTTGGCCCCCGCCTTACGGTAGGTGCAGTGGCCACGCAAGTTCAAACCAGAGGTGCCGCCGCGCTACAGCGGCGCGACGGACCTACTGGTTTTCCTGCTAGCGTACGAGGAAGCCGTCCTCAAGGCAGGGAGCGACGACAGGGTGATGGCAACTGGTTTCCCATGGCCCTCACCGGCGTCGCTCGCATGTGGCTGCTCCACCTACTGGCGGCTTCTGTGACCTCCTGGGGGGAACTGCGCGACCTTTTCCTTGCCCGTTACGGCGCGCCAGTGCCCCCGGTCATTGCGGCTCTCCTGGGCGGCTCACAGGCACCACCCTCGAGCCGCCACGTCAAGCCGTTCACCCGCCGGATTGGCGCCGCCTCCAAGCACCAAGAAACCCCCCCGGGCTGGGTGGCGCCCAAGGCCGATCTTACCTTCAGCTCGGATGATCACCCCTCCAACCCAGCCTTCTCGGGCGCGCTCCCGATGTTGTGCACCCCCACCATCTACCAGGTGGCCGTCACCAGGACCCTCATCGACGGTGGTGCTGGCTCAGCGTGCTCTCCGTGGAAGCCTTCAGCCTCCTCCACGTGCCGCCAGAGCAGCTTCAGCCCAGCAGGCCCTTCTCGGGTGTCGGAGGCGGTTCTACCGGCTCCCTCGGACAGATCCACCTCCCGGTGACCTTTGGCACCTACGATAACTTCCACACGGAGCTGATCGACTTTGACGTCGCCCCCATCAGTCTCCCATACAACACCATCCTCGGCTACCCAGCCCTAGCCCGGTTCATGGCCGTGACTCACCCGGTGTACAACCTCATGAAGATGCCCAGGAGCAACGGCGTCCTTACCGTGTCCGGAGACACCAGGGATGCGTTGCAAGCTCTTAAGCTTGCTTTCAAGACTACCGCAGTGGCGCAGCCCGCCAGCTCAGTCGCCCTCGAGCCCAAGAGGGCTGCGCCAGCCAAAAAGAAGCAGCTATTCAGCCAGGACAAGGCGGAGACCAAGCAGGTACCAGTCGACGAGGACGAGCCCGCTGGTGCTACCTTCACCATAGGCGCCAACCTTGAGACTGAACAGGAGGAGGCCCTGGTTAGTTTCCTGCGCACAAACAGGAAGGTGTTTGCATGGGAGCCTAATCAGCTGGCGGGAGTCCCGAGGGATGTGATTGAGCATCATCTCAATGTGTGCCCCAACGTGCGCCCTGTGAAGCAAAAGGCAAGGCGGCAGTCCACTGAAAAGCAGGCCTTCATCGTCCAAGAGACCCGCAAGTTAGAAGAAGTAGGGGTCATTCGTGAGGTCCGCTACCCTGATTGGCTGGCCAACCCTGTTGTCGTGCCAAAAAAGGGAGGAAAGGAACGCATGTGTGTCGACTTCACCAACCTAAACAAAGCCTGCCCGCAGGATCCATTCCCGCTCCCTTGCATCGACCAGATTGTTGACTCTACCGCTGAGTGTGACCTACTGTACTTCTTGGATGCCTTCTCGGGCTATCATTAGATCAAGATGGCGGTGGGGACATGGAGAAAATGACCTTCTTGACCCTGTGTGGGGTGTACTGCTATACCTGCATGCCGTTTGGGTTGCGCAACGTAGGCGCGACCTTCCAACGGTTGATGCACATTGCTCTGGGACGCCAGCTCGGGAGGAACGCTGAAGCTTACGTTGATGACATTGTGGTGAAGTCTAGGGAGGCGAAAACCCTGATACAGGACTTGGAAGAAACCTTCGCGAGCCTCAGCGAAGTGGACATGCGGCTCAACCCGGAGAAGTGTGTGTTTGGAGTCCCCTCGGGCAAGGTCCTGGGCTTCCTCGTATCCCATAGGGGCATTGAGGCTAACCCGGAGAAGGTCAAGGCAGTCGAAGACATGAGCCCACCATAGACCCTCAGGGAAATGCAAAAGCTCACCGGGCGTGTAACCGCTTTAGGACGTTTCATCTCCAAGCTGGGAGAGCGAGCGCTGCCCTTCTTCAAGCTGATGAAGAAGAAAGGCCCCTTTGAATGGACTGAAGAGGCCGACAAAGCATTCCAAGACCTCAAGAGGTACCTTACCAGCCCCCTGGTAATGGTGGCTCCGCGACCTCGGGAGCCCCTGGTGCTCTACCTTGCAGCCACCCCTTACTCTGCTAGCGCGGCCCTGGTGGCAGTTAGAAAGGAGCGCTACGCCTCAGCCGCAGCCGCACCCCCGGCCAAGGCAGAGCAATACCAGGAAGGCCTCGCAAAGACCATGACCACGGCAGAAGGGGAATAGCCTCGTCAGGGGAACGCACCCGGAGCGGAGGAGGCCCCCTCAGGCGACCAAGTACTGAGGACCACGCCGCCTCAGGAGGCACCTCAACCTCCAGAGAGCGCGGGCCGTTCCAGCACCCTCAACCTCGTCGAGCACCCGGTGTACTTCATCAGTACACTACTGCAGGACGCGAGGGCGCGGTACCCAATGCCCCAAAAACTCCTCCTCGCACTATTAGTGGCCTCACGCAAGCTGCGGCACTACTTTCAAGGCCATCCCATCAAGGTCGTCTCAGCCTACCCCCTGGAAAGGGTACTCAGGAGCCCCAATTCAGTAGGGAGGGTCGCCGAATGGAACATCAAACTGCAAGCATTCCAGCTAGAATTCAGCACTACCAGGGTCATTAAGGGAGCTGCGCTCGCAGATTTTGTGGCGGAATGGACAGAGGCACCAGGGCTCAAAATGGACGAGGACCGGTCGCTCTCCCCGGGGAGCGAAGTGCCGGAAGGTTGGGTAATGTACTTCAACGGAGCGTTCTCACGGTAGGGCGCAGGGGCTAGCGCAGTGCTCATATCACCCACTCAGGACAAGCTTTACTATGCCGTGCAGCTCTGCTTCCAGCATGGGGAGAAGGTCTCCAACAACATAGCAGAGTACGAGGGCCTGATAGCGGGCTTAAAGACAATCGTCGCCTTGGGGGTGAAACAAATCACCATCAAGGGTGACTCGCAACTCCTCGTCAACTTCTCCAACAAGGTGTACAAGCCAAAGGACAAGCACATGGAAGCATACCTCGCGGAAGTACGCAAGATGGAGAAACAGTTTTGGGGGTTGGAGTTGCAGCATGTGCCTCTTGCACCAATCAAGAGGCTGACGACATCGCCAAGAGGGCATCCAGGCGGCTGCCTCAGGAACCTGGTGTCTTTGAGGAGTGACTCTTCAAACCCTCAGGGAAACAGTCACTATCGAGCACAGCACAACCTAGGGAGGAGCTCCCTCAGCCGCCCGTCTCGGGAGCCCCAGCATGCGGCCCGACCTCAGGGGAATGCCTGCTCCTGGTGTTGGAGCCTCATGAAGGATGTTGGATGGCAGAATTCAAGAACTACTTGGCGCAAGGGACCCTGCCAGAGAAGGAAGAGGATGCGGAGCGCGTGGCGCGGCAGGCCACGGCCTACTGCATCAAGGATGGGGAGCTCTACGGAGGCGACCAAATGACGTGTCCCTACATTGCATTCCCAGGGAGCAAGGGAAGGAGCTGTTGGCGGACATACACGATGGAGTCTGTGGGCACCACTCATCCTCGCGAACCCTCATTGGCAAGGCATTCCGTAGCGGGTTCTACTGGCCCATAGCACTCAGCGACGCCGTTGAGCTAGTGAAGGCTTGTGAGGCCTGCCAATTCCATGCCAAGCAGATCCACCAGCCAGTGGGAGCACTGCAGACCATACCCCTCTCATGGCCATTCGCAGTTTGGGGGCTGGACATTCTGGGCCCGTTCCCTCGGGCGCCAGGGGGTTACTGCTACCTCTACGTCGCTGTGGACAAGTTCACCAAGTGGGCTGAGGTGGAAGTTGTCCGCGCCATACCCGCGAGCTCAGCAGTCAAGTTCATCAGGGGCCTCATGAGCCGATTTGGGGTGCCTAACTGCATTATCACCGATAATGGTTCGCAGTTCACCAGCAATCTCTTCAAAACATAATGTGCTAACCTTGGAACGCAGATATGCTACGCCTCGGTGGAACACCCCCGGAGCAACGGCCAGGCCGAGCGAGCCAACGCGGAGGTCCCGAGGGGCCTCAAAACTAGGACCTTCAAGAAGAAGCTGGAGGCCTGCGGCAGGGGCTGGTATGACGAGCTCCAATCCGCGCTGTGCTCTATTCGCACGACCGCGGCCAAGCCGACTGGCGAGACCCCGTTCTTCCTTGTCTACGGAGTTGAGGCCGTCCTCCCTCTCGAGGCCAGGCGTTGTTCCGCACGGGTCCTGGCGTTCGACGAGGCGCAGCAGGATGCCATGCGGGGGACGGATCTCGTGCTGGGAGAGGAACACCGTCGAGAAGCCGTGTTGTAAGCGGCAAGGTACCAACAGGTGCTGCGGCGATACCACTGCCGCAACATCCGCCCCAGAACTCTTGAGGTAGGGGACCTTGTGCTCAGACGGGTTCTCTCTAGGGAGGGGCTGCATAAGCTCTCTCCCATGTGGGAGGGCCCATTCAAGGTTCTTCATGTTTCCAGGCCCGGCTCCGCGCGCTTGGAGAGCTAGGAGGGGGTACCCATCCAGAACGCATGGAACATTCAACATCTCTGAAGGTTCTACCCCCGAGCAAGGCCCGGTGCCTGTGAAGAAGACGAATGCCTGTGAAGCTGCCGCATTTTGGAAAAGGTCCGGTGCCTGTGAAGAAGGCGAATGCCTGTGAAGCTGCCGCATTTTGGAAAAGGCCCGGTGCCTATGAAGCTGCCACATTTTGGAAAATGCCCAGTGCCTATGAAGAAGGCGAATGTCTGTGAAGCTTGCCGCCCATGACACTCTCACGTAATAATGAGTGGGGTTGTACACGCCCTGAGTCTCCGGAGTGCCGCCCTCGGGCCTCGGGGGCTCCCGCCCACGCCTAGTGGCTGCACTTAGCTCCGCGCTGGTGACAAGACGTCGAAGACTAGATTAGGTGCCGGACGCGGATTTTTCATTTGCTTTCTGCAGTTGGCTTGTTCGTTCCTATTTGAAGTTTTATTGGAGCTGTTGTCGTCTCTAGTTTGTGACCCTTTGTCTTTTTCACTCACTTGCCTCGTTTTTCTCTCACGCAAGTCTCGCGAGGGAGGTACGCGGGCACCCGCGTGAGTGTTTTCTGCCCCGGTCGTTTGAAGCTCTCCTATCCGGGTCCGCTGCAGGAGCACTCCTCCCAGTCCGTGCCCCACGGGCATCGTGACGCAAGCACGGGACATGGGTTGGTCGCCCCCGCGACCAAGGCTGGAAACTACCCCTACCGACTAACCCTTGCAGGACATGAAACGCACGGCGAGGCCTCGGCCTCGGGAGGCGAGGACCACGACAAGCCTCCATGAGCTAAGTAATTTCCGCACATGAGCATGCGACACGAAAACATGGCACAGAAATGGCAGAAACAGCGTGATAATTAATAGCAACAGTTCAACACGCCCCCGCGGGGCACCAAACTACCTTCTTTTTGCGCAGGGAAGGAAGAAAAACAAAATGGGCACGACTTGCTCGTTGCCGACTCGCGGCGAGGGCTCGTACTACCTCCAGGGCTCAGCTGGACCCCATCTCCCGCTTCACCGGGGCGCGGCGGCGGACCGACCCACTGCCTTCCCCCAGGCAGGCGCGACGGCACGAGGGCTGGTCACGGCCACCGCTGGAGGAGCTGCCGTCTGAAGGAGAATCACCGAAGCTTGGCGAGCCCCGGGCACCGCTGCCCGCGCGCCTGCCGCCGCCTTCATCCTGATCAACGCCGGGGCTGGGCTCACGGCCACGGTCATCGTCTTCGGGGCAGCACCCAGCACGGCGGTCGTCTTCCCAGAACACCCTCACATAGAGGGTGGCATCGCCGTCGAACTTGAAGTGCAGGGTGCACCTCCACCTTAGGCCGCGCGCGCGGGCAAACGTTTGCCAGCCGCGGGTCAGGGCCGCCTCCCCGGCGATGGAGACCTCCAACAAAGCCTAGGAGGCCCTGCTGCAGCAACCATCTGCCTGAAGCTAGAGGACGCCGGGAGCGCTGGCCGGAAGTTCACCTACAAAGAAGCGGGGGAGCTGGAGCCAGGTGCTGGTCGGGTTCGCCGACCACATGACAAACTCCGGCAGCACCTGCATCGAGCGGAAGCGCGGCCTGGGGGGTCGCGCAGCCATAGCGTACCTCCCATCGGCTGCCGGGCTCTCATCGCCGCGCAGAGGACCTCCCCCATGACCACGGGAAGCCACCGCGGGGGCCGTGGGATGCTTGCGAGGGCGGCCCCGGCCACACTTGGTCGGAGGAGAGTCAGGCCCTTCTTGGCGAGCCTTTCCCTTCTCCACAACCGAGAACCTCTTCGGCGGAGCCATGGGGATGGCGAGTGGCTGGGATGGAGAGAAAGGAGTAGCAGGGAGGGATGGACTAGAAGGGCTCGCACCGTTCCGTCCATATAGCCGGAGGAGGCCAACCATCAGCCTCCACGATCACAGGTAATCATGACTCGTTTTGCATGCAGGGACTTATCAAATCATGCAGTTGCCGGGGCGTCGTGGCGAAGCAGGGACGCCCACGTCCAATCAATCGCCACGCGACGCCCAAGGCCGCAGGCTATTGGGGCCCACGGCGCTTTGCACTTGCCCCTTCGCTTCTCTGCTAAGCCAAGTTCGGGCGTGCCTTGGGCCCGGGGGCTATTGTCGGTGTTCTGGGAATGGGGGTACCCAGACTTGCCTGCCTGCGGCCTGCGGCGTGGCTCAAGGAGTGGCCCAGTACGGCCAACCTTCGTCAACACAAGCTCAAGACCCTCGCGAGGGGCCAAGCCTCACGGGGCGGACGACATGAAGCTTCCTCAGGCGCAGCCTCGTCAGGCTGGCACGCGAGGATGGGGAGAGATCAAGGCGGGGTACCTCACGAGGTGCCCGTGACGCACGCCATGACGACCGAAGCCAGGCGGGCGCCGGCTTGCGCAGTGTCCTTGTTTCCTCTTTGGTGCAAAGGGGGCAAGCACATGCCAAGGTATCAAGCAAAAGGCTACCATTTCGGTGCAACAAGACCAAGACCAACAGAACGGCAGGATGGAGGTCATCGTGGAGCCCAGGAAGGCGTCATCATCAGAGCCTTTGGCAGGCAAGGACCAACTTTAGTTAGGATAAGTGTACTAGATGTTCCCCTTCAAAATGGCCAATTGTTGGCGCCCTTCCCGCTCAATATTTGGGAAGGGGACCAGGCCTCGCTCTATAAATAGGGCTAGCCACCATAGTATAGAGGCATCTGGGATCGACCAATCGAACCTTAGCCAGAACCACCAACACAAGAACTCCTCCCCTCGCGAGGCAGTTCTTCCTTTGTACTGTTCGTCATCAGCCCCTGAGGCAATCCACACACCTCACACTGGAGTAGGGTATTACACCACCATAGTGGCCTTAACCAGTATAAACCTTGCGTCCCTTGTGTTGTTCTTCGTGTAGCCTAGATCCTTTGCGAGTCGACGAGACGTGAGTTGGTGGAGGAGTGATCTCCGCGCGCACCCCAGAGTTCGAACCTTCAAGGTCTGCTGGAACCCGAAATCCGACACAAACCGAACTGATAATTCGAAGAGACTTGCAAAGATAACTCAATCATACATAAAAGAATTCAGAGAAGATTCAAATATTATTCATAGATAAACTTGATCACAAACCCACAATTCATCGGATCTCGACAAACACACCGCAAAAAGAGATTACATCGAATAGATCTCCACAAGAGAGGGAGAGAACATCGTATTTAGACCCAAAAAGAGAGAAGAAGCCATCTAGCTAATAACTATGGACCCGTAGGTCTGTGGTAAACTACTCACAACTCATCAGAGAGGCAAGGATGTTTATGTAGAAGCCCTCCATGGTTGATTCCCCCTCCGGCAGAGTGCCGATGAAGGCTCCAAGATGAGATCTCGCGGATACAAAAGGTTACGGTCGTGGAAATTGTGTTTCGTCCTGCCCCTGGATGGTTTTGGCGTACATAGGCTTATATAGGAGGAAGAAGTACGTCGGTGGCCGCCCGAGGGGCCCACGAGACAGGGGGCGCGTCCTATAGGGGGGGGCCCTCCTATCTCGTGGAGGCCTCGGCTGTTTCTTGACTTGCACTCCAAGTCCTCTGGATCACGTTCGTTCCAAAAATCACGCTCCCGAAGGTTTCATTCCGTTTGGACTCCGTTTGATAATCCTTTTCTTCGAAATACTGAAATGGGCAAAAAAATAGCAATACGGGCTGGGCCTCCGGTTAGTAGTTTAGTCCCAAAAATGATATAAATGTGTAAAATAAAGCCCATAAACATCCAAAAGGGGTAATATAATAGCATGGAACAATAAAAAATTATAGATACATTGGAGACGTATCAAGCATCCCCAAGCTTAATTCCTGCTCGCCCTCGAGTAGGTAAATGATAAAAAAGAAATTTTTGATGTGGAATGCTACCTAGCATAATTCTCAATGTAATTTTCTTTAATGTGGCATGAAAGTTTAGATCCAAATGATTCAAGATAAAAGCTTGTAAAACATAAAAATAATAATGCTTCAAAGCATACTAACAAATAATCATGTCCTATCAAAATAACATAGCCAAAGAAAGCTTATCCCTACAAAATCATATAGTTAGGCCATGCTTCATTTCCATTACACAAAATACTCCCGTCATGTACAACCCCGATGACGAGTCGAGCAATTGGTTCATACTTTTTAACGCGCTTCAGCTTTTCAACTCTTACGCAATACATGAGCGCAAGCCATGGACATAGCACTATGGTGGTCTAATATGGTGGTTGTGAGGACAAAAAGTGGGAGAAGATAGTCTCACATCAACTAGGCGTATCAACGGGCTATGGAGATGCCCATCAATAGGTATCAATGTGAGTGAGTAGGGATTGCCATGCAACGGATGCACTAGAGCTATAAATATATGAAAGCTCAACAAAAGAAACTAAGTGGGTGTGCATCCAACTTGCTTTCTCAAAGACCTAGGGCATTTTGAGGAAGCCCATCATTGGAATATACAAGCCAAGTTCTATAATGAAAAATTCTCACTAGTATATGAAAGTGACAACATATGAGACTCTCTATCATGAAGATCATGGTGCTATTTTTGAAGCACAAGTGTGGAAAAAGAGATAGTAGCAATTGTCCCTTCTCTCTTTTTCTCTCTTTTTATTTTTTCTTTTTCTCTCCTTTTTTTTCTTTCTCTTTTTTTCTTTTTTTCCTTTCTCCTTTTTTTTCTTTTTTTTCTTTTTGGTGGGCTTCTTTGGCCTCTTTTATTTTTATAAAGTCCGAAGTCTCATCCCGACTTGTGGGGGAATCATAGTCTTCATCATCCTTTCCTCGCTGGGACAATTCTCTAATAATGAAGATCATCACACTTTTATGGATTTACAACTCAAGAATTACAACTCAAAGCTAGAAAAAGATATGACTCTATGTGAATGCCTCCGGCGGTGTACCGGGATATGATATGAATCAAGAGCGACATGTATGAAAATCATGAAGGTGGCCTTGCCACAAATACAATGTCAACTACATGATCATGCGAAGAGCAATATGACAATGATGAAACGTGTCATAATAAACGGAATGGTGGAAAGTTGCATGGCAATATATCTCGGAATGGCTATGGAAATGCCATAATAGGTAGGTATGGTGGCTGTTTTGAGGAAGGTAAATAATGGGCTGAATACCGGCGAGAGTTGCGCAGTAATAAGAAAAACTAGCAAAGTGGAAGGATGAGTGTGCGTATATCCATGGACTCACATTAGTCATAAAGAACTCATATACTTATTGCAAAAATCTACTTCGCCCTCGAAGCAAAGTACTACTACGCATGCCCCAAGAGGGATAGATTGGTAAGAAAAAATTCCATCGCTCGTCCCTGACTGCCACTCATAAGGAAGACACTCAAAAGGGCACCTCATGCAACAAATTTGTCACACAACTTTTACCATACGTGCATGCTACGGGACTTGCCAACTTCAACAAAAGTATTTCTCAATTTCATAATTATCCACTAGCATGACCCTAACATTACTACCTTTATATCTCAAAACAATTATCAAGCATCAATTTGATCCTAGCATTCAATTCAATTTCTATGATAGTTTTTATTATACCCAACTTGGATGTTCATCATTCTAGGACCAAACTTGTAACCATAGCAAATATCACGCTGTTCTAAAACACTCTCAAAATATTATAAGTGAAGCATGAGAGACTAGCAATTTCTATAAAATCAAGCCACCGCCTTGCTCTAAAAGATATAAGTGAAATACTAGAGCAAAAACTATCAAGCTCAAAAGATATAAGTGAAGCACATAGAGTATTCTAGCAAATTCTAATAAAATAGGCTTCTCCAAAAAGGTGTGTACAGCAAGGATGATTGTGGTAAACTAACAAGCAAAGACTAATATAATACACGACGCTCCAAGCAAAACACATATCATGTGGCGAATAAAAATTTAGCTCCAAGTAAAGTTACCAATGAACGAAGACGAAAGAGGGGATGCCTTCCCCGGGCATCCCCAAGATTAGGCTTTTGGCTATCCTTGAATATCTTGGGGTGCCTTGGGCATCCCCAAGCTTAGGTTCTTGCCACCCTTTATTCCATAGTGCATAAAAGCTTTACCCAAAACTTGAAAACTTCACAACACAAAACTCAACAGGAAATCTTATAAGCTCCGTTAATGAAAGAAACCAAAACCACCACATAAGTTACTGTAATGAACTCATTCTTTATTTATTTTGGTGTTAAACCTACTGTATTTCAACTTCTCTATGGTTTATAAACTATTTTACTAGCCATAGATGCATCAAAATAAGCAAACAACACACGAAAAACAGAATCTGTCAAAAACAGAACAGTCTATAGCAATCTGTAATTAACTCAAACTTCTGGAACTCTAAAAATCCTACAAAAGTAGGACGTACTGGAAAATTTGTTTATTGATCATCAGAAAAAATAATCAATGCAAAAGCACGTTTCTGTGATTTATTGAATATTTTCTCGTGAGCGCAAAGTTTCTGTTTTTCAGCAGAATCAAATCAACTATCATCATAGTTTATCCTATAGGTTCTACTTGGCACAAACACTAAATAAAACATGAAAACACATCTAAACAAAGAAACAAAATTTAACACTAAAAAGGAACAAAAACAAAGAACGTAAAGAAAATTGGGGTGCCTTCCAACTAGCGCTATCATTTAACGCCCCTAGCTAGGCATTGAGATTTCAATGATGCTCACATGAAAGACAAGAATTGAAGCATAAAGAGAGCATCATAAAACATGTGACAAACACATCTAAGTCTAACATACTTCCTATGCTTAGGCATCTTATAAGCAAACAAATTATTAAGGCAAGCAAAAACTAGCAAATGCAAGGGAGAACAAAGAGATGATAGCAATCTCAACATGAAGAGAGGTAATTTAGTAACATGAAAATTTCTACAACCATATTTTCCTCTCTCATAATAATTACATGTGGGATCATAAGAAAATTCAACAAAATAGCTATCACATAACATATTCTCAACACGATCCACATGCATGCAAAGTTAACACTCTTCCAAAATAGTGGGATTAATATTAACTAAAGTCATGACCTCTCCAAACCCACTTTCAATATTATCGCAAACATTATTATCAATCTCATATTCATCATGGGGCTTGAATAAATTTTCACGATCACAAGAAGAATCACCCCAATCATGATCATTGCAACAAGTAGTAGACATACCAAAACTAGCATCCCCAAGCTTAGGGTTTTGCATATTATTAGCACAATTGACATCAAGAGAATTTATAGTAACATCATTGCAATCATGCTTTTCATTGAAGGAACTACCAAGTATGGGTGCGATAGCAACGATCTCATGTTTAACATAAGGAACTATAGAAAATTCATCTTCATAAATATTGGCATCATGGCCACAAGAATAGCAAGCATCATGTTCATCAAGGGATATTTCAATCAAATCATCGGATCATTATCTATAGATTCATGCATATCATTATTTTCTTCCAAAGCAATGGTCATTCTTTCAATAAATTCTTGGACATGGACATTATGAGCAAAGTTTTCATTGCAATATTTAAGTATGACAGAATTTTCAGACTTGTTAAGAGTAAAATCATACTTTTCAACCAAAGAAGCAACTTCATGAGCACCCTTAAAAACAACAAATTCTTCAATTTGTTCAATATCATAGTAACTATAAACACCCTTTCCACAAGAAGATAAAATTTCACTATCATTGAACTAACATAGGTAGGGAAGGTGTTTTTTAGGGTTCTTAGAGCAACAAGTAAATTCACAAATTTCACAAAGATTCCAAGCATAGCATAGCAAACTGTTTATATGGAACCATAAGACCTTCCCTTTTTCAGACAAACGATGACGCACAAAATGAGCATGCTCATATAAAGATTTCCCATCAACTAGGCTAGTTGGGGTTTCAGCACGAGCGCATAAGGATCGAAGATGATCCAAGTAGAACACTTCAAGTGGATCCATATCAATAGATTTTTAGCAAGCAAAGATGCAAGCACATGGAAGGCATATGGAGACACGAGCAAACAAAAAGACAAGCAAAAGAGAGGAGATTGGGAAAGAGAGGGCGAATAAAACAGCAAGGGTGAAGTGGGGGAGAGGAAAACGAGAGGCAATTGGCAAATAATGTAAATGCGAGGGAGATGGGTTTGTGATGGGTACTTGGTATGTCTTGACTTGAGTGAAGACCTCCCCGGCAACAGCGCCACAAATCCTTCTTGCTATGTCTTGAGCTTGCGTTGGTTTTCCTCAAAGAGGAGAGGGTGATGCAGCAATAGTAGCATAAGTATTTCCCTCAGTTTTGAGAACCAAGGTATCAATCCAGTAGGAGGCTCCTCAACAAGTCCCACGAACCTACACAAACAAATAAAGAACTCGCAACCAACGCGACAAAGGTGTTGTCAATCCCTTCACGGCCACTTGAGAAAGTGAGATCTGATAGAGATAGTATAATAAGATAAATATATTTTTGGTATTTTATAATATAGATGCAAAAAATAAAGATGCAAATAAAAGTAGATTGGAAGCAAATATGATAAGAGATAGACCCGGGGGCCATAGGTTTCACTAGAGGCTTCTCTCAAGATAGCATAGGTATTACAGTGGGTGAACAAATTACTGTCGAGCAATTGATAGAAAAGCGAATAATTATGGCGTTATCTAGGCATGATCATGTATTTAGGCATCACGTCCATAACAAGTAGACCGACTCCTGCCTGCATCTACTACTATTACTCCACACATTGACCGCTATCCAGCATGCATCTAGAGTATTAAGTTCACAAAGAACAGAGTAACGCATTAAGCAAGATGACATGATGTAGAGGGATAAACTCAAGCAATATGATATAAACCCCATCTTGTTATCCTCGATGGCAACAATACAATACGTGCCTTGCAACCCTTTCTGTCACTGGGTAAGGACACCGCAAGATTGAACCCAAAGCTAAGCACTTCTCCCATGGCAAGAAAGACCAATCTAGTAGGCCAAACCAAACTAATAATTCGAAGAGACTTGCAAAGATAACTCAATCATACATAAAAGAATTCAGAGAAGATTCAAATATTATTCATAGATAAACTTGATCGTAAACCCACAATTCATCGGATCTCGACAAACACACCGCAAAAAGAGATTACATCGAATAGATCTCCACAAGAGAGGGGAAGAACATTGTATTAAGATCCAAAAAGAGAGAAGAAGCCATCTAGCTAATAACTATGGACCTGTAGGTATGTGGTAAACTACTCACAACTCATCAAAGAGGCAAGGATGTTGATGTAGAAGCCCTCCGTGGTTGATTACCCCTCCGGCAGAGTGCCGGCGAAGGCTCCAAGATGAGATCTCGCGGATACAGAAGGTTACGGTGGTGGAAATTGTGTTTCATCCTACCCCTGGATGTTTTCGGGGTATGTAGGCTTATATAGGAGGAAGAAGTACGTCGATGGCCGCCCGAGGGGCCCACGAGACAGGGGGGCGCGCCCTATGGGGGGGGGCCCTCCTATCTCGTGGAGGCCTCGACTGTTTCTTGACTTGCACTCCATGTCCTCTGGATCATGTTCGTTCGAAAAATCACGGTACCGAAGGTTTAATTCCGTTTGGAATCTGTTTGATATTCCTTTTCTTCGAAATACTGAAATAGGCAAAAAAAAAACAGCAATACGGGTTGGGCCTCCGGTTAGTAGGTTAGTCCCAAAAATGATATAAATGCGTAAAATAAAGCCCATAAACATCCAAAAGGGGTAATATAATAGCTTGGAACAATCAAAAATTATAGATACATTGGAGACGTATCAATTAGCCCCCACCAGCACCCACAAAACTTATTTTGAACTAGCACATCAAATGGGTTGTAAATTTTCATAGGAAAGGCTGCATGACCGTGACATATTTGGATTCTAACATTTGGGACCCGCGAGGAAATAGCCTATCCAAGGTGGTGTCGACTTACTATCCAGTCAACAAATGATTCTGCCTACCAGCCGTTGGATTGACATCCAACATCTGTCATGTATCTTCTATCTTCTGTCTTCTTCTTCCTCCAGCCGCCCAAACTAAACCACCCCGTCGGCTCTGCCTGCTCCCGCCTCCCATGGATGGCTGTGCCCCCGCCGCCCTACCATACGTACCCTCCAACGTTGGCGAGTCCCTCCCTCTATTCCCCCACACGTCCTGTTATTCTCCGGCAATGTCAGCCCCAACACGCACCCGCACCCGAACTAGTCAACCCTTGTTGTCATGGAAATATCACGTCAGATGTCCTAACGGAAGGACTTAGTCGTGGAGCCATCGCAACGCGATTAGCTTGAAGGGGTTAAACTGGACAGGGGACACGATAGTTTTATACTAGTTCGGCCCCTTACGATGAAGGTAAAAGCCTACATCTAGTTGTGATGGAATTACTTGGGTTTCGATGACCAGGGAGTGAATACGCTTTGCCTGAGCCTCGAGTTCTTGTTTCTTGTCCCTGAACCGCCGCCGGGTCGTCCCTATATATACACAGGTTGATGCCCGGCCAGTCTACAGAGTCCCGAGGCCGGCTCATACAAGTGTCCGGCTCGGTCTCTCCCTTTCCCTAACTTACAACACAAGTTATACAACTATGGCGGTTTACATCTATGTGCCCTAATCCGCCTTTGGGCTCTGGGCCTTTAAGCTTTATCAGTAAAGTGCCATCTTCTTTGTTTTCATGGGCTTGAGTATAGTTGAGTGTGAACCAGCCCCTCCTGGGCGGTTTACACTCAATAGTTATATCCTCAACATTAGGCCCCAGATTGATTTGAACCTGTTCATGTCAATCTTCAATACTTAGAAAAATTCTGTGAACATCTTCTTACGATCCTCGTAAACCGCCATGATGTCTTCTCCCTGTAAACTTTGATAAACCGCCATGACATCATCTTCTGAAATTGCAGTAAATCGTCATGACATCTTCTCTGTATAAAAAGGTTATAAAGATTCCCTTCGTTAATTAACTTTCAAAGATCGAGGCAACAGCTGTGCCCCATTTTACCGCTTTGGGCTCCTCGATTCTCGCGCTCGCCTACTTTATCCACTCAGCTTATAAATAGGCCCAGGGGTCCTTCACTTTTCCCCTTCCGCACTTCTTCTTCCTTTCAACGCTCAAGCCCGACAGCTCCGCCGCTGCCGTCGACCTTGAAGCTGTGCATCATCCCTGGCTGCTACATCAACCTGAACGCACCAGAGATCCGCGGTTCTCCTCCGCAACTCTTGTGAATCCGGTAAGCTTTCTTCCTTCAACCCTAGATCTCCATTAGGGCTTCGTGTTCATCCATGTTGATCGAAGTTCATCTGTGTTCATTCCTTCACCCCTATATCCTCGTCGAATCTAGACTAGCTTGACATTTTCCTTTTGCGACTGGATCAGTAGTTTTAATCTGCCGTACCACGTCACCTTGTTGTTCCTGGATAGATCCCATCTGGACCTTCTTTGTTCTGCTTGACGCCATTGTAGGGCTCAGAAAATTTTCTTTACTGAACCACGGTAGATCCAAAATTATATCACCATTTTGTGAAACTTGTTTCTGCAACACTTAGTAGATTTCAGATCTGTTTCTTCCGTTATAGGCGGTTTAATCTTTAGTAGTTGATAATCCGCCAGGTACCATTAGTCCTCACAAAAACCGCCAATATTACCTGAACGTCAATATCCGCTTTAACATATATGCTGCGATGAATCCCCCGGTTTGACACCGGTTTATGTATATCAATCTTGAACCATAAACCATCATTTGTACTTCCCTTACAGTTTGTCAGCAAAAATGGCCAAACAATTTGCTTCTTGCAATTGGGTTCCTTCTCGGATCAAAGAAGAACAACTGACTGGTTATACTATGACTGGCGCTTTAGCCAAGAAGGATGTCATTAATTGGCGAGTCCCTGGCCCTGAGTGCCCTCCTAGACCTCAAGATGGAGAAGTGGTCGTATTTATGCAGCATCTGGACCGGGGATTTAGCCCTCCCGGATCAAAATTCTTCCGGGATGTGCTTGCAATATTCCAACTCCACCCTCAAGATATTGGACCGAACTCTGTGTCCAATATTTGCAACTTTCAAGTCTTCTGTGAAGTCTATCTGCAAGAGGAGCCAACAGTTGAACTTTTCAGAGATTTCTTCCATTTGAACCGCCGTACAGAATTTTGTGATGGCCCCAATACTGAACTTGGCGGTGTATCGATTCAAAAAAGGAAAGAAGTAGATTTTCCTCATGCCAAACATCACATCCACCCCAAAGATTGGAATCAAACATGGTTCTATTGCCGGAACACCACTCCGGCCAATGAAAAACCTCTGCTGGGTTACCGACCTCACCGACTCAGCAATGGACATCTACTGCCTCAGCGGCTTACTGCCAAAGAACGACAGACTTATGCGCCTCAGCTTGCTAAGCTTTGGGCTCTTCTAGCCAACGGTTTGACTGGCATTGATCTTGTCCGTTGCTGGGTTTCCTGAGGTATTCCGCCCTTAAGCCGCCGTACCATATTGATGCATGAATATGCTGGGGATGTCAAAGATCCTCAACGACACACTCACATACCGATGACTGACGAGGAAGTCATTGAGTCTGTTAAGAAGATGCTAGATGAACCGATCTTGGAATATAGCAAGACCGGACTGCCCCCTTTTTACGCCTCCAACAAACCGCCATCTGTAAGAATTTATCCTTTTGCATTTGTAATCCGTCTACCCTTTAACTTTTACCTGACAACCTTTTGTTTATTCTTACATGCCAAAGATCCATTCTGGAAGAGAAAATCTCAAGACAAACCGGCAAAAGCTCAAGACAAGCCGGCGAGGGCTCTTTGTGCCAAGAGCAAGGTCATAAAGAGCCCAGCCAAGAAGAAAACCACCGAGTCCTCTAACCCGCCCGAAGATGTCGATGATTCGGAACAAGAGGTAGAACTTGACTCCCTTGGTTCATTTTTCGTACACCTTATTGACAATGACTATTACCAGGATGATGCGGAAGCCAGCCATGCTGACCATGTAGAGATAATCTCCCTTTCCTCCGATTCAGATCATATGCCGGTTCAAAAACTTCGCCGTGCAGTTCGGAAAGTAAAACACTCAAATCCACTTGCTCATTTGGATCCACAATTTTCTTTGAAGATACAACAACATGAAGGTCATCGCACAACAAGTCACTTCCTCCGGTTTACTAGACACCCCAAACCGGAAGCGTCGTCCAGAGGTCTCTTGCTCTTCTAATAAATCTTATCCCTTGGCGGGTTGCTTCCAATACCCACTTAATCCATCTAATTCGAATTATCAGGTGACTTTCAATCTTCATCTGGCGACTCATCAACCACCCAAATGCCTCCCCTCAAGACCGTCCCTGGGTAAGTATACTGACTTTTAGCTTTGCGTTCGTGCGCCGGTTTTACCAACTAACCTCTGTTTAATATTTTGCAGCGCCAAAGCCCGACTCAGCAAAAAGGCAAAAACGAATGCCCCTACTGAAGAATCTGAACCAGAGAAGACCCCAGAAGGTACTGGTAGAGATGCTGACATTGCTATGGATGATCCTGTACCACAAGATCAGGACACTTATGTTGATCCGCCAGAAGTTAACCCGGCCAGTCCTCATGCTGATCCGCCAAGCCCATTGTTAATCCTTCAAGTCCTGCTGCTGATCCTCCAAGCCCAGCCAAGGCTTTAGATAAACCGGCTAGCCCAAGTAAAACAACTGACGATGTTGTGATTACCAGGTTTGGCCATACTTCGCCTGGCAACCCTGTCACTTTGTCACTAAAGAGGAATTTGCTGCTGTGGAGAAAGGCAAATGGAAGACTGATTTGACAAGGTATGCTCATCTCAGTGCTCAGGAGCGCCATTCCGGATTTCTAAACCGCATGTACACAAGCCGTGACTATGAAGCCGACTTAGTCAACATGATGAAGGAGCTCTATGAGGTAACTTCCAAACATTGTAAATTTTCTTGTACTGTATATCAACTCCATTGTAGCCCCCAAGGGTCGGTTTGTCTCTTCAAGATGAATCGGGACTTTGAGATAAAAAAGACTTCAAATGTGTAGCCCCCAAGGGCCGGTTTATCTTGTCAAGATGAACTGGGACTTTCTGTACAAAATTTATTCTTGTTGACTTCCTTCACCTTTGATTTGTCTGATCAATTAGGCATTAGCCCCCAAGTACCAAGTTTAATACTTGTATTGAACCATGGGACTTTAAAATATGAGATTAAGAAGCAATCCACATTAGCCCCCAAGTGCCAAGTGCATAACTTGTTATATGCTTGGGACTTTGAACAAGATATAAACAACTTATCATCTGTTTGTTACAGGCTGACTTGAGCAACAAAAATTCCCAAATTTCCAATCTTCAAGAAAACATTAAGTCCCAGCAAGCAGAGACCTCCAAGGCCAAAGATGAACTAAAAGGCGCTTTGACATCCATGGAACAACTGAAGGATGGCTTCAAGAATGAGCGTGCCAGCTAGGAAACTGAAAAGGATGCTTTGTTGAAGCGGGCTGAGGACGCCGAGGCAGCTCTTAAACCGGTGGCGGAAGAGCTAACTAGGTTAAAGCATCAAGTAAATTCTATGACCTCTACAATATTTGGTAAGTAATCTTTGTAAAAAGCTTGAATAATCATCTTTGAAATTGCCGAGTTAAAAGCAAATTCTTAAACCATTACAGGTACTCGTATTGCTCATCTGGGCTCAGATATGCGGATGAAGCTGAAGGCAGTATATACGTTGACAGAACAACTGTATATCGGTGCCCAACGAGTTATTTGTGCGGCCTCGTACAACAAACCGGCACCAACTTTGATCAAGGATACACTGGCCAAATTGTTTATGACACCGGCTCAGATAGAAGAAGTGAAGCAATCTGCTGCAAGGGTTGGCGCTTTATTAGCACTGACTTGGGCCAAAGCTTGGATAGCTGACCTTGATCCGGTTGATATCGCAAAGGGCTACCCAAGTGAACAAGAAAACGGGTCAACATTTGATAATGAAGCCCTCAAAGCCCTGACAAAGGAGATGCGCCCACTAGCAAGCCAATTGGCTGAAGAAGTTAATTTAGCTGTTCATCGGTCCTTCTATGATGCAGACTGCCAACGGGTTGATACTACTATTAAAGAAGTGCAGAATCTTATCCCGTCAATCCGTAAGCACACTTATGCCCCTGTCGTTGAACCGTCCAATCTTATAAGTGAAGAAGCCGTCTTCCAAGCTGTAACCCGGATTGACTGGATCACCATTAACTTCCAGCCACTGGGTGGAGAGGAGGAGGTTGAACCAACGCTAGAGGATCCATCAACTTCACGTAATCCTGGTGACGAGTCTTAATCCGACAATCGGCTTGATTTTCACAGACTGTTTTCTGTGTAAAGAACAATCATTATTTTGGGCCTCAAAGCGCCTTGTAATAGGCTAGTTGAAATACTTTGATCTGCTTCCATCGTCCACTGCTACATGAAGTTGTTTGATCCGCCATGATATTTGTTGTGCTTGCTGATACATCTTGATTATTTTATGCAATTCTTGTGTCTGCATAAAAAAGATCTATCCTGGCGGTTTTACCGCCAAACGGGTCATAATGCCCAAGGCCTAGTAGATAACCAGGGTTGTAAAAATATCAAAAATAGATCATACCTGTGATATGAAATTATGTTGTTGGTTTACCAACTTGATTGTAGTAAGGGTAAGGACCCAAATCTCGAGTAGTGGTAACTCCCACCATGCAGTGCTGGTGTATATAATAAGTCATACCGGGTTGTGATGAACACCAGATGATCATTCTGGCGACATGCTGTCAAAGGCAGACCGGGTTATAAAACACTGGTTTAATAATGGTCTGACAGCTTGTAGCTGAAAGCCAAGCCGTGTTAACAAACACCGGGTTATTATGATGACTAATAGCCATGCCGGGTCAATAGACACAAGTTCAACATAAAATGTTATCAAAGGATAAAAAACTTGACAAAAGCAAATAAAAACATGTAGTCGAGGCTTTTCAAGGGCTGCCAGGCCCAAATTTGAGGCTTTTTGTGGGCTGCCAGACCGCTGAGTTAAACCATTTTGCAAAGCCTTTCAAGATGGGCCTCCAACTAACCAATCGTCGTTTTAACTTTGACAAGTTCAGGGTCTGTAAAAGATTGACTTGTCGAACATTCGGCGGGTCATGCCAGGATTACCTGGATAGGAGTGGCTTACTTGATAAAGGCAGGTTAACCCGGGGTTTTAGGTGAATACACCAGGCTTCTAAGCCGTGCTTGATAGCATATTACAAGGGTCCTTTCAAACTCTTTGCCTTGCACAAAGAGCCCCCAAGTAACTTTTTGAGTTGTGCTGAATGGGTGCCTATGTTTGAGCTGTGCATAGCAACCAGACTCTCTTTGGCCCCTTGGGTGTGAAACTCCCAAGCTGTATTGTGGCGTGATAGCCGGATTAATAGGTAAAACTCCGCTTTGTTAGCTGAAGCCCCCATGTAATCAAAGATATTGGAAAAAATGGTAGAGGCCCCGCTTATAGGAAGGATGCCGGTTTATTATATTGATCATAATATATACATTGTCAAAATATGTACATAAGAGGAGCCTATGGCTCAGGTGTAGTAAGGCCGAAGGAGAGCTATGTTCCACGGCCGCCGGGTCTCCTCCTTCGATTTGCGTGAGTCTTTGTGCTCTCGAACGTCAATGAGGTAGTATGATCCGTTGTGCAGATTCTTGCTGACCACAAAGGGCCCTTCCCAAGGTGGGGATAACTTGTGCATATCGGTCTGATCCTGGATGAGCCGGAGCACTAAGTCGCCTTCTTGAAAGGTTCTTATTTTAACCTGGCGGATGTGATAATGTCACAGGTCTTGCCGATAAACCGCCGAACGAGCCAAAGCCATGTCCCGTTTCTCATCTATCAGGTCCAGTGCCTCCTGGCGTGCTTTCTCATTGTCCGCTTCAACATAATTGGCAACCCGAGGCGAGTCATGACGAATATCACTTGGGAGCACTGCCTCTGCCCCATAAACCATGAAGAAAGGTGTATAACCAGTAGATCGATTTGGGGTGGTGTTTATGCTCCATAACACAGATGGTAATTCCTCCACCCAACAACCCGGCATCCGTTTCAAAGGAACCATAAGCCGGGTCTTGATACCCTTCAAGATTTCTTGATTAGCTCTCTCAGCTTGACCATTAGAGTGGGGGTGAGCCACGGACGCTACATCAAGCCAGATGTGCTCTCGTTGACAAAATTCCTCCATCTCACCTTTGGAAAGGTTCGTGCCATTATCTGTGATAATGTTGTGTGGAAAACCAAAACAGAAGATCACCTTCTTGATGAATTGAACCACCGTGGCTGCATCACATTTGCTCACTGGCTCCGCTTCAACCTACTTAGTAAATTTGTCAACCGCCACCAACAGGTGGGTCTTCTTATCCTTGGACCGTTTAAAAGGACCCACCATATCAAGCCCCCAAGTAGCAACCGACCAAGTGATTGGAATCATCCGTAGCTCTTGAGCCGGAACATGAGGTCGGCCTGAAAACTTCTGACAAGCGTCACATCGCTTTACCAGATCCTCAGCATCATCATGGGCCGTCAACCAGTAAAAACCATGACGAAAAGCTTTAGCAACCAGGGATTTTGAACCGGCATGGTGACCACAATCTCCTTCGTGGATCTCCCGCAAAATCTCTTGGCCTTCCTCGGGAGAAACACAATGCTGGAACACGCCTGAAACCTGCAGCGATGTAACTCGCCATTGTGAATAACCATGGACTTTGACCGCCATACTATCTGCCTGGCCAGAACTTCATCTTCTGGTAACTTGCCTCGGTTCATATATGACAGATACGGAACCATCCAATCCGGAATTATATGTGAAGCGGCAACCAACTGTGCCTCCGGATCAGGAATAGCCAAATCCTCCTCTGTAGGCAACTTTACAGACGGGTTATGCAGAATATCCAGAAAGGTATTGGGCGGCACCGGTTTACGCCGAGACCCAGGCCAGCTTAAAGCATCTGCTGCTTCGTTTTTGCGCTGATCAATGTGCTCAACTTGATAACCCTTGAAGTGACCAGCCACAACATCCACCTCTCGTCTGTAAGCCGCCATGAGGGGATCCTTAGAGTCCCAAGTGCCAGAAACTTGTTGAGCCACCAGATTAGAATCTCCAAAGCATCGAACCCGGCTTAAGTTCATTTCCTTGGCCACATGGAGACCATGGAGTAAGGCCTCGTACTCAGCTGCATTGTTAATACAAGGAAACATTAAGCGGATGACATAATAAATTTTACCACCTCGAGGGGAAGTAAGGACGACTCCAGCCCTCGAACCCTCCAACTGTCTGGACCCATCAAAGTGGATAGTCCAGTATGTGCTGTCCGATTTGCCTGCTGGTGCCTGCAACTCTGTCCAGTCATTGATGAAATCCACAAGAGCCTGAGATTTGATGGATGTGCGAGGCATGTATTTCAAACCGTGTGGTACAAGCTCAATAGCCCACTTAGCAACCCGGTCGGTTGCCTCCCTGTTCTAGATTATATCCCCCAAAGGAGCGGAACTGACCACTGTGATGGGATGGCCCTGAAAGTACTGTTTAAGCTTCCGACTTGCCATGAAAACCCCATACACTAGCTTCTGCCAATGCGGATATCTTTGCTTTGACTCAATTAGCACCTCACTGATGTAATACACCGGCCTTTGAACCGGATATTCCTTCCCAGCATCCTTGCGTTCCACCACAATGGCTACACTGACAGCCCAAGCATTAACAGCCACGTATAATAACAGCGGCTCCTTATCAACCGGAGTAGCAAGGACCCGTGGTTCAACCAATTGTCTCTTCAAATCCTCAAACGCCGCTTTAGGTGCGTCACTCCATACAAAAGTGTTTGTTTTCTTCAACATCTGATACAGAGGGATCGCCTTCTCTCCCAAGCGGCTGATAAACCGGCTTAGGGCTACAATTTGACCCGCTAGACGATGGGCGTCATTGATACACACCGGTTTAGCCAAGGATGTAATTGCTTTGATCTTCTCCAGATTAGCCTCAATGCCTCTATTTGACACCAGAAAGCCTAAGAGCTTGCCTGCCGGAACACCAAAAACACACTTGTCCGGATTGAGCATCATCTTATAAACCCGAAGATTGTCAAAGGTCTCTTTGAGATCATCTATCAATATCTCCTTCTTCCTGGATTTCACTACAATGTCATCCAAATAGGCATGAACATTGCGCCCAATATGAGTATGAAGACAATTCTGCACACGGCTCTCATAAGTCGCCTGGGCACTGTTGAGCTCAAAGGGCATAGAAACATAGCTGAAGGCTCCAAAGGGAGTGATGAAGGCTGTCTTCTCCTGGTCCTTAACTACCTTTTTGATCTGATGATAACCAGAATAAGCATCAAAGAAACTCAAACGCTTGCAACCCGCCGTTGCATCAATGATCTGATCAATACGTGGGAGAGCAAAAGGATCTGCCGGACAAGCTTTGTTCAAGTATGTGTAGTCCACACACATGCGCCAAGTGACGTTTTTCTTAAGAACTAGCACCGGATTAGCCAACCACTCAGGGTGAAACACTTCGATGATGAATCCAGCAGCCAACAGCCGGGCTACCTCCTCTCCAATGGCCTTGCGTATTTCCTCGTTGAAGCGGTGAAGAAACTGCTTGACCGGTTTAAACTTGGGATCAATATTGAGAGTGTGCTCAGTGAGTTCTCTCGGTACACCTGGCATGTCAGAAGGCTACCATGCAAAAATGTCCCGGTTCTCACGGAGGAACTCAATGAGCGCGCTTTCCTATTTTGGATCCAGATTAGCGCTGATACTAAACTGTTTGGATGAATCCCTAGGAATGAAATCAACAAGTTTAGTTTCATCAGCCGGTTTGAACTTCAGGGTCGGGTCATGCTCAGTGGTGGGCTTCTTCAGAGGGGTCATGTCTGCCGGATCAACATTGTCTTTGTAGAACTTCAACTCCTCTGTTGCACAAACCGACTCAGCATAAGCCGCATCACCCTCCTCACAGTCCAAAGCAATCTTACAACTCCCGTGCACCGTGATAGTCCCCTTATGACCCGACATTTTGAGCTGCAAATAAATATAACAGGGCCTTGCCATGAACCTTGCATAAGCCAGCCGTCCAAACAGGGCATGATATGGGCTCTGGATCTTCACCACTTCAAAGGTCAATGTTTCAGACCTGGAATCATGCTCATCACCGAACACAACCTCCAAAGCTATCTTGCCAACAGGATATGCCGATTTACCTGGTACTAAACCATGGAAAACAGTGTTCGACAGTTTAAGATTCTTATCCGTCAACCCCATGCGGCGAAAGGTTCCATAATACAGGATGTTGATACTGCTCCCTCCATCCATGAGCCCCTTGGTGAATTTATAACCTCCCACCTGAGGTGCCACCACTAAAGCCAGATGACCCGGATTGTCAAGCCAGGGCGGATGATCCTCTCTGCTCCACACAATGGGCTGCTCGGACCAACGTAAGTAATGGGGTACTGCCGGTTCAACAACATTAACTGCCCTCTTGTGAAGCTTCTGATCGAGCTTACACAAGCTAGTGGTGAAAACATGATACTGCCCGCCATTCAACTGCTTTGGGTGACTCTGAAAACCTGATTGCTGCTGATTCCCCTGATTGTTCTGTTGGTTGTGACCACCTTGGTTGTTCTGGTTGCCCTGATTATTCTGAAATCCAGAGTTTGAACCGCCGCCACCATGAAAACCTGGACCTGAACCGCCCGACGGACCCTGATGAAGAGATCAGAGTTTTTGAACTCCTTCATAATGAAACAATCCTTCCAGAGATGTGTTGCTGGAACCTCCTTTGTCCCGTGCTTTGGGCAGGGCTGGTTTAACAGACGCTCCAGATTCATACCTCCACCACGCTGGGGCGGTTTACCCTTACGACGCTGCATATTTCCCTGCACATTGGTGTTAGCCACAAAATCTGAATTATCCGCTTTGCACTTACCATTATTCCCATGGCTCCCTTGGTTGTGCTGCTGTCCCTTCGCACGGCCGTTCTTCTTTCCCTTCTCCAGTTTCTCCTCGTCAGAATCGGGATCCTTGGTATTGTCAGAATCATCATACTTAACCAAGGCTGCCATAAGTGTTCCCATGTCATTGCAGTGGCGCTTGAGCCGCCCCAACTTCATCTTCAGTGACTTAAACCGGCAATTACGCTCCAACGTTATGATCTCCGTGTTAGCATTGATGCGGTCCTACGAATGCAAGACTTCTGAAACCCGGCGCACCCAATGAGTTGTTGACTCGTTCTCTCCTTGAACACAGGCATCTAGATCCACAATGGACATAGGTTGTTTGCATGTATCCTTGAAGTTCTCTATAAACCGGGCCTTCAATTGGTCCCATGACCCGATGGAGTTGGCGGGTAGGCTTTTTAACCAAGTGCGGGTTGTCCCTTCCAACATCATGGTGAAGTATTTTGCACATGGCGCTTCATCCACATCCAGCATCTCCATTGCCATTTCATAACTTTCAACCCATGCCTCGGGGGGCTGATCGGCGATATAATTAGGCACTTTACACGGACCCTTGAAATTCTTGGGAAGTCGCACATTACGGAGAGCCGGGATGAGACACGGCACTCCCCAGGAGCTGAAGGCAAGCCCGGTACCTCGCTCTACTGACGCCGCTGGCTGAACCGGGACGGGTTGATGATGACTCGTGTATTGTGCCGCTAATGCGGTCTCCCTTCATGCTCTGCCATTATCCACCACGTCCTGAGCATTTGCCCCACCGCGCGCCGGATTAGGCCCTTGAGGGGCATTACGGTGCCGCGCACTGCTTGACATCTCCGGTTCGTCCATGTGCCTGCTATAACTTTTGCTCGGATGGGGGGTTGAATGGATTCTGTCTCGGCTATAGGAATAAGCCTGCTGCTGTACAACAGCGGTTTGAAGAAGATCCCTGGCCCGTCGCGTCTCGACCGCTGCCAGCGAATCACCCTCCATCGGAATAGCTGCCAGGCGAGACGCCGCAGCAATCATGTTATCCAAAGGGCTAGAAAAATGACCCGACGGTGTTGATACGTATTGTGGCGGGTTATCCGTTCGTCGAGGCGGGTCCGTTATCCTGGTTGATTCGGAGCTGCCCAAGGTGCCACGGTCTGGTTTACCGCTGCCGGATTACTTGGCCCAGCCCCCGGCGTATTGAAGAGATTCAGTCCTTCGTAGACCGACAGCAGACGAGAGCGGTACTTCCTTCGCAACACTTTGTTTGACGCATTCTGATCCAACATAAGCCGGTAATTCTGCGCCTGGATCTGCTGTGATTGGGCATCTAAAGCGGCCCGTTCCTCAGCCATCCTAACTTCCTCAGCTGCCAGGTCCTCCTTGGCCTGTGTTATCAGGTCATTTAGCTTGGTAACCTCTGCATTATGCCGATCCTGCATCTCTGGGGTGACTGCCATAGTTAACAAGGTTGTCCCAGGCATACAACAAACCGGAAAGAACTTGAGCCGGTCGGCGCGCAGGGCCTCCTGCTGCGGCTGTTGACCCGGATGTCATTGCTGTTGTGGATGAAGAAAGTAAGGTGGGCCGTGTTCCGGCCATGAAGACTGCAACCCGGTTTGGTGGTTCAAAGGGGTCCGGAATACTGTTGCCATCGGAATAGCCCACAATCCAACCATCTTGCAATTGGTACAGTGACTCGGTTTCACCAGTGGATGACTCGCCATCTGAGTAGATGGCCATCTCACCATCGGACACCGGTTCAGATCCCGCACCATGGATGAATCCTACGAACGCACGCTTGATGTCCGGCTGAACCTAGGCAGGACTCGCACGCTGAGCCGTCTCGACGAGGTCGGTGGAGATGTCCGGCTCAGGGTCCGGTTCGCCGATCTTGCCGATGAAAACGTGAATTCCGCCAAAGGGGACCCGGTATCCGTACTCGATTGAGCCGGCCTCGGGGCCCCATCCAGCACCGTCGATGTAGAGCTTGCCGCGACGACTCTTGGTCATCCGGCCAACTGTGTATCCCTTGAGTCCTTCAAAGTTGCCCTTCAAGAACTCAAAACCATCATGCGATAGCCCCACGGTGGGCGCCAACTGTCATGGAAATATCATGTCAGATGTCCTAATAGAAGGACTTAGTCATGGAGCCATCGCAACAAGATTAGCTTGAAGGGGTTAAACCGGACAGGGGACATGAGAGTTTTATACTAGTTCGGCCCCTTACGATTAAGGTAAAAGCCTACGTCTAGTTGTGATGGAATTACTTGGGTTTCGATGACTAGGGAGCGAATACGCTTTGCCTGAGCCTCGAGTTCTTGTTTCTTGTCCCTGAACCACCGCCGGGTCCTCCCTATATATAGACAGGTTGACGCCCGGCCAGTCTACAGAGTCCCGAGGCCGGCTCATACAAGTGTCCGACTCGGTCTCTCCCTTTCCCTAACTTACAACACAAGTTATACAACTATGGCGGTTTACAACTATGGGCCCAAATCCGCCTTTGGGCTCTGGGCCTCTAAGCTTTATCAGTAAAGCGCCATCTTCTTTGTCTTCATGGGCTTCAGTATAGTTGAGTGTGAACCGGCCCCTCATGGGCAGTTTACACTCAGTAGTTATATCCTCAACACTTGTACTCCCCTCCGCCTGCGACTGGACCGACGCATCTTCCACGGCTCCTGTCGTTCCGTCCGAGGTCTCGCCGTCGTCCTCCGCCTTGCGGCCTTGGTTTTCTCGCCGTGCGCGTTGCGCCGCCCTCTTGCATTGTCAACATTGTTAACAACTGAGAGGAACAAGGAAATCACTATACGTGGAGAGGATGATAGTAGGAACCCACCAGCGTCATGGCAGTACGCAAGCAAGTGCCTCTATATTACAAACCCAAAAATATGGTTCCTTCTAATGGTAGGACATATGGGGCTCACGCCATTGTCAACGTAGTCAATAAACGAGAGAATTACACGACGAGCGGCTGACACCAGGGACCCAGCAGGTCGCGCAGTGTTTTTAGAAACAAGAAGTTGTTATTTATACTAGTTTTAGCGATGGACCAGGGTAACAACGGGGCTGTGCGGGTGCTCTGGCCCGTCTAGCCAGGGTTTTATTTATGTTTACCACATCATGAGCCATGTTGTGTTTTTTTCTTGCTGAAAATGGCTAGCCCAGTTCTATTTTTTAAAAGAAATACCCAAATGAGGCCTACTTGCTTTATGGGCCCTACTGGGCTGCAAATCTTTGAGGACGAGGTGAGTTTCATTCGGTTTGCCCAGAAATGGGCTGTACATTTTAAAAACACATCAAACCGGGAATTAGTTTCAGTTTTTTTTCATTACAAGATTTTAAATTCCATTGATTTTTATGCGTGGACAATTATTTGGATTTTATATTTATATAAATTATTTTTCAAAATAGTTTGAATGTGAATCGATATTTCTGGATGAAAAATAGTTGACCGCACTGAAATATGCAAAATTTCATATACTTTTTAACCGTGGCCACAATATGGGGTGTAATGCTAACAAAAAGAAGATGGGCTCCAAAAAAATTCTTAAGAATTAGCAAATGGGCTGTACATTATTAGAAATAATGGCAGATGGGTTGTATGCTGTTTTCCACAGATTTGAGGCTGACTTGTGTGCCTACTACATGTTGACGCGAATGCTTTCATAAAAAAAAGGTTGACATACACGGAACGCCCTGTCAACTTAGTCAACACATGAGAGCAGTGACTGTTGGATGTCCATCCAACATCTGTCATGCTTCTTCAATCTCTGCTCTTCATGCTCCAGCCGCTCAAACAAGCGCCGGCGGGACTGCCTGCTCCCTCCTCCCGCGGCCGACTATGCTGCCGCGCAGGCATCACGGCCCCACCGTACTCCAGTCGCTGGCCTAGCCATCCCTCTACTCACCCACACATGCTGTTATTCTCCGGGGATGGCAGATGAACCAGTAAACCCTCGTACTCCTCCGTGTGGGAAACAACTGCCGAGTATTCCCTGGCTCAGTGTCCTTCCCTTCCTAGGCATTGCCGTCGTCCACCGCCCTGGTGCTCTCGGTGCGCCTCGTCAACATGGTCAATGAACGACATCCATCGGAAGTGGACTGTACGTGGAGATGCTGACAGCTGGGTCTACGGCCGCATGCAAGGAAATGCCTCCTTATTACACGCAAAATAATGATTCCTCCACCTAACAGCTAGGAGCCACAGGAAGGGCCTCTGTATTTCGCGAAAAAATGTTCCCCCCGCTGACAGGTCGTACCCACCAACTATATCTTCGCACGCAAGGAAGTGCCTCCTTATTATGCCCAAACATGAAAACCACCCTACTAGCTGGGACCCACCATATTGTGTGGCTGATTTGTGGGCCTGCTAAGTTGACGGGGACGGAGGGCTTTGTCAACTTAGTCAATACTCCAGTGACCGTATGATGTCCATCCAACGGCCATGGTGCTTATTCAACCTCTGGTCTTCTTGCTCCAGCCGCCCAAAGCAGTGCCGATCGTGCCGCCTGCTCCTGCCTACCGTGGCCGGCTGTGCTGCCGCGGAGGCCTCACCGCCCCCATACTACTCCCACCACTAGCTAGGCCATCCCTCCACTCACCCACACCCCATGTTATTCTCCAGCGACGGCAACATCACACCGCAGCCGAACCTGTGAACCCTCGTACTCCTCTCCGCGTGGGCATCCACTGCCGCGTCTTCCCCGGCTCCGCGTCGTCCCCTTCCTAGGCCTCGCCGTCGTCCATCGCCGTTGTGCTCTTGGCATGGCACGGTCAATGTGGTCAATGACAGACTTCCATCAGAAGAGTACTGTACGTGGAGAGGCTGACAGCTGGGTCCATGGCAGCCGCAAGGAAGTGCCTCCTTATTACGCGGAAAATAATTATTCCTCCACCTTACAGCAGGGACCCACCGAACGGGCCACTAGTATTTCGTGAAAAAAAAACGTTTCCCCCTGACTGCTGGGACCCACCAGACAGGCCACCGTATTTCGTGAAAAAACCGTTCCCCGCACTGTCAGCTCGGACCCATCGGAAGTGCCTCCTTATTACGCACAAAAAATGAATACTCCCCCCTGCTAGCTGGGAACCACCTTGGTGGGAAGCTGACTTGTGGGCCTACTAAGTTGACGGGGATGGAGGGCTTTGTGAACTTAGTCAATATGAACGATTCTAGCTCTAGTGACTGTACGATGTCCATCCAACGACCGTAGTGCTTCTTCAACCTCTAGTCTTCTTGCTCCAGCCGCCCAAAGCAGCGCCGGTCATGCCGCATGCTCCTGCCTCCTGTGGCCGGCTGTACTGCCGCGGAGGCCTCACCGCCCCCTACTATTCCCACCGCTGGCCAGGCCCTGCGGCTACGGCATCCTCAGACCGCAGTCGAACCAGTGAACCCTCGTAATCCTCTCCGCGCGGGTTCCACTGCCATGTCTTCCCCGGCTCCGTGTCATCCCCTTCCTATGCCTCGCTGTCGTCCACCGTCCTGGTGCTCTCCATGCGGCGTGGTTAACATGGTCAAGGAACAACTTCCATCGGAAGAGTACTGTACGTGCAGAGGCTGACAGCTGGGTCCACGGCGGCCGCAAGGAAGTGCCTCCTTATTACGCGCAAAATAATTATTCCTCCACCTGACAGCAGGGACCCACTGGACGGGCCACCGTATTTCGCGAAAAGAACGTTTCGCCCTGACTGCTGGGACCCACCAGCTACACCTTCGCATGCAAGGAAGTGCGACCGGGCAAAAAAACGATTCGCCCCCTGACTTCTGTGACCCACCAGCAACATCTTCGCACGCAAGGAAGTGCCTGACAGTTGGGACCCACCTCGTCGAAGCGTACGTAGAGTTGTCATTTTGGTCGCGAACGTGTACGTACATACTGGTCGATGTAGAGGCGCGGATGTGTCGTAGTAGAGGCGTGCACGTGTCGTAGTAGAGGCACGCACGTAGCATGTACATGTACATACAACGGCCAGGGTGCAAGACAGAAAATACAGCCATACGTACATACGGGGTCTCGAACGCCTACTCGCGCATACGTACGGCTAGGGCTCGTGTACATGGCTGGGTCGGAATGGAGAAACTGCGTCATTGTCATGTTCATGGGGAGGCAACGGAATGCGTCATGTTCATGGGGAGGCAACGGAATGCGTCGTGTTCATCAGGAGGCAACGAAACGTGTGGGAGCCAACCAGTTTGATGGAACAGGTGATGGAAACGAGGCCTGGCATACCGCACAACAAAGGAAACGACCTTGTGTTCGACCGACCATGTTTGAAACAGGATCCTGTTCATCGGGAGGGGTCTGGCGTACCGCAAAACGGAGGAAACGGACTTGTGTTGGACCTCCTACGGTCGAAACGGGGTCCTGTTGATCGAGAGGGGTGTGGTGTACCACAAAACGGAGGAAACGGAATTGTGTTGGAGCGCTACGGTCGAACGGGGGTCATGTTGATCAGGAGGGGTGTGGCGTACCGCAAAACGGGACTCCACGGGATACTGTTCATCTCCACCGTCGACCTCCTCTAGCCTCCACCTGCGACTGTTCATCAATGGGCTCCTGTTCATCCAGCCTCCACCGCCCGCTACTCCACCGATTACTGTTCAATCACCCCTCTCCACGGGCTCCTGTTCAACCACCCCTCCACGGGCTACTGTTCATCCACCCCTCCACCATCTACTGTTCATCCAGCCCTCCACGGGGTCGTCCTGTTCATCCAGCCCTCCATGGGGTCCTGTTCATCTAGCCCCAACCGGCTCGATCGATCGGGGTCCTGTTCATCCAGAGGCAATGCCACAGGGTCCTGTTCATCCACCCCCACCGCTCACTATTCATCCAAACCCCCCACAACGCTCACAGTTCATCCGGAGGCAGCATCGATCGACTTCAGTTAGCAGCAGTAGCGAAGGAATCGCTCGATCGGTTCAGTTAACAGCCATCAATCAATCGCTCGGGTTCAGTAATGCGTAGCCTGCAGTGCAATCGCTTGGGTTTAGTTAGAGCCCAACGCCTCGCTCGGGTTCAGTTAGAGCCCAATACCTCGCACACGCGCGCGTACGTGTACGAGAGAAACGCGCATCACTTGGCCCCGACCACCCACCGTAACCGGGACACCCCGATATTTTCCTCGCCCTCGCTTCTACCATGGTTTTTTCCGTCATGGACGACCCAAAGAATGTCATGCAGTTGCATCTCCAGCCCGCCCAGGATGAAAAGCCCATTTTCTGTCATGATTTTTTGTCATAGAAGTAGGAGCCCACCACATCTATGATGATACCGGGTTTTGTCACAATTATCGTCATAGAAGTGTCATAAGTATGACAGAAAAAATTTCGTTCGGCCCAAAATGTCATGGATGTGTCTCTTTTTTTGTAGTGCCAGCAGCCCTCAGAGGTATGGATGGATTGGAAATCCAACGCCTCTCAACAAATGGGGAACAAAACATACCCGTTCCCCCCTGGATGGGTTGGGGAACTTCTCCGCCTGCGCCCCGTCGTCGAAGGAAGCCAATCCGGCTCATACGGGGACCAGATCTATGGGGGGGGAATCCCTGGTTCTGCAGCTTCACCAGTTGGCCGTGGGATACGGAACACCTTTCCCAATCACCCTGCTTGGGGCCGTGAGGGTGCGAGGAGGAGCTGCGAGTGCTAGCCATGTTGGGGTGGTTTCTGCGGGTAAGCTCAGAGTATTCCTCGTTTGGGGAGATGGTGTGGATTAGATCTGAAGATCCCCGCCTCTTTAAATAAGACAATTTTCTCATGGGTGGCAAGTGTAAAAATGCCCCGACCTCTCGTATTCGCTCGACACGTGGAAGCTGAAGTCATGAAGGTGCAGAAGCCGATGAGCGCGCCATTAAATGAAAAGCCGGACACTACCATTTAAGTCAGGTACTTTGAAGAATTCGGAGAGGGAACCTGCCTTGCAATGCCGAAGACAATCTGCGCGCCGGACTCATCGTCATTGAAGCCTGGTTCGGGGGCTACTGAGGGAGTCCTGGATTAAGGGGTCCTCGGACAGCCGGACTATGTATTGTGGTCGGACTGTTGGACTATGAAGACACAAGATAGAAGACTTCGTCCCGTCTCCGGATGGAACTCTCCTTTGCGTGGAAGGCAAGTTTGGCGATTTGGATATGTAGATACCTTCCTCTGGAACCGACTTTGTGTAACCCTAGCCCCCTCCGGTGTCTATATAAACCAGAGGGTTTAGTCTGTAGGACAACAATCATAATCTCATAGGCTAGACTTCTAGGGTTTAGCCATTACGATCTTGTGGTACATCAACTCTTGTAATACTCATATTCATCAAGATCAATCAAGCAGGAAGTAGGGTATTACCTCCATAGAGAGGGCCCAAACCTGGGTAAACATTGTGTCCCCCGCCTCCTATTACCATTAGCCTTAGACACACAGTTCGGGACCCCCTACCCGAGATCCGCCGGTTTTGACACTGACAGGCGCCACCCTCCACTGCCTTTCTCTGGACTCCAAATAAGGAAAGGAGGCGCGGCTTGGGAGGGAACCCAAGTAGGATTCCTCCTACTTGGGCGCCTCCTTTGGCTGCTCCTCCCTCCCGCCCTCCATCCCACCTATATATATGTGGGAGGGGGCGCCTAGAAGACAAGATACAATTGCCTAGCCGTGTGCGGTGCACCCCTCCATCGTTTACACCCCCGGTCATATTTTCATAGTGCTTAGGCGAAGCCCTGTGGAGGTCACTTCACCATCACCGTCACCACACCGTCGTGCTATCGGAACTCATCAACTACCTCACCGTCTTGCTGGATCTAGAAGGGAGAGGATGTCACTGAGCTGAACGTGTGCAGAACACGGAGGTGTCGTGCATTTGGTACTTGATCGGTTGGAGCGCGAATAAGTTTGACTACATCAACCGCATTATTAAATGCTTCTGCTTAGGGTTTACGAGGGTACGTAGACACACTCTCCCCCTCTCGTTGCTATGCATGTCCATGGATAGATCTTGCATGTGCATAGAATTTTTTTTGTTTTCCATGCAACATTTCCCAATAGTCATCGGATTCAATAATAAGCTGGTTGCACCCAACATTCGTTGCTAGCATCAATCCATTCCAAAATTGGTACGATCTCTGCTGAATCGACATTACTTATATGATTAAACACCGAGTTGTTGCAGGTATAAACTCCCCTTGATCATCATGCACTACCGGTCCCATGGTTTCTGACGGTGTTTCATCATGGAATTACGCATCTACATTGATTTTAACAACACCCGCCATCGGCTTCCACATCTAGTTGTATCTTCTTCTCGATTTCTTCTGGAGTATAGCTTATAACCAAGCATGTGGTGATTACCATGATCGATGTAGCTGTCAATTCTAGAGACTATAGTTTCACCCTTTACGCCATGCCGACGTTGCCACCATATGAGCTATGTTGTTGTTAGGATGAACTCCGCTAATGGCAGCTCCTAAAACCGACCCTTTTGTCAAATAAGTATGTCCAGGTTAATAAGAGAGATCGGTCTTCGGCTATGGCCTTTTGGATTACTTTCTTAAGACCAAGTTGCGACCAAACCTCCATTACATGAGAACAAGAAAAGAGACAGTGTTGCATATCTTCCATACCAATCTGGCACAACGAACATTCGAGTACAAGAGGTATATGTCTTTCTGCTAGCACCCCCAAACATGGTAGTGTTAGGGAACATAGTGATTTGAAAAAATTCCTACGATCACACAAGATCTATCTAGGAGATGCATAGCAATGAGACGGGAGAGTGTGTCCACGTACCCCCATAGACCGAAAGAGGAAGCGTTTAGTAAGGCGGTTGATGTAGTCAAATGTCTTCACGATCCAACCGATCCAGGTATCGAACGTACGGCACCTCCATGTTCAGCACACGTTCAACACGATGACGTCCCTCGAGCTCTTGATCCAGCAGAGGGTCGAGGGAGAGTTCCGTCAGCACGACGGCATGACGATGGTGTTGATGATGTTACTGGCGCAGGGCTTCGCCTAAGAACTATGTCGATATGACCGAGGTGTTAAACTGTGGAGGGGGGCACCTCACACGGCTAAGAGATTGTCTGTTGTGCTTTGGGGTGCCCCCTGCCGTAGGAGTCCTACTAGGACTCCAAGTCCTAGTAGGATTCCACTTGGTGGAAGGGGCATGCAAGGAAGGGGGAGGGAGAGGGAGAGGGAAAGGGGAGCCGCGCCCCCTCCCCTAGTCCTATTCGGACTCCCCATGGGGGGCGTGCGCCTCCCTTGTGTGGGTTGTCCTCTCTCTCCCCTATGGCCCATGATGGCCCATTGCTTCCCTGGAAGGTTCCGGTAACCCCTCCGGCACTTCGTTTTTACCCGATACCACTCGGAACTCTTCCGGTGTCCGAATAACATAGTCCAATATATCAATCTTTATGTCTCAACCATTTCGAGACTCCTCGTCATGTCTGTGATCTCATCCGGGACTCCGAACAAACTTCGGTCATAAAATCATATAACTCATAATACAAATCATCATCGAACGTTAAGCGTGTGGACCCTAAGGGTTCGAGAACTATGTAGACATGATCAAGACACATCTCCGATTAATAACCAATAGCGGAACCTGGATGCTCATATTGGCTTCTACATATTCTACGAAGATCTTTATCAGTCAAACTGCATAACAACATACGTTGTTCCCTTTGTCATCGGTATGTTACTTGCCCGAGTTCAATCATCGGTATCATCATACCTAGTTCAATCTCGTTACCGGCAAGTCTCTTTACTCGTTCCGTAATGCTTCATCTCGTAACTAACTCATTAGTCACATTGCTTGCAAGGCTCATAGTGGTGAGCATTACCGAGAGGGCCTAGAGATACCTCTCCGAGACACGGGGTGACAAATCCTAATCTTGATCTATGCCAACCCAACAAACACCTTCGGAGACACCTGTAGAGCACCTTTATAATCACCATGTTACGTGGTGACATTTGATAGAAAACAAGTTGTTCCTCCGGTATTCGGGAGTTGCATAATCTCATAGGCTGAGGAACATGTATAAGTCATGAAGAAAGCAGTAGCAATAAAACTGTTATGATCATAATGCTAAGCTAATGGATGGGTCTTGTGCATCACATCATTCTCTAATGATGTGATCTCGTTTATCAAATGACAACACATGTCTATGGTTAGGAAACATAACCATCTTTGATTAGCGAGCTAGTCAAGTAGAGGCATACTAGGGACACTCTGTTTTGTCTATGTATTCACACACGTACTAAGTTTCCGGTTAATACAATTCTAGCATGAATAATAAACATTTATCATGATATAAGGAAATATAAATAACAACTTTATTATTGCCTCTAGGGCATATTTCCTTCAGTCTCCCACTTGCACTAGAGTCAATGACACGTCTCCAACGTATCTATATTTTTTGATCATTCCATGTTGTTTTATTATCGATCTTGGATGTTTTATAATCATTATATAGTCATTTTATATCATTTTTGGTACTAACCTATTGCCATAGTGCCAAGTGCCAGTTGTTGTTTTCTGCATGTTTTTTACATCGCAGGAAATCAATATCAGATGGAGTCCAAATGCCATGCCAATTTACAATGATTTTTTATGGGCCAGAAGGAACACAACAGGACCTAGTTGCACATGGGGGGAGTCCCGAGGAGGGGACAACCCACCAGGGTGCGCCAGGAGGCCCAGGCGCGCCCTGGTGGGTTGTGCCCACCTCGGGTGCCCCCTGGACCGACTCTTTGCTCTATAAATACCCCCAATATTCCAGAAACCCTAGAGGAGTCGACGAAATTTTCATCCAGCCGCCGCAGAGTCCAGAACCACGAGATCCAATCTAGACACCATCACAGAGGGGTTCACCACTTCCATTGGTGCCTATCCGATGATGCATGAGTAGTTCTTTGTAGACCTTCAGGCCATAGTTAGTAGCTAGATGGCTTCCTCTCTCTCTCTCTCTCTCTCTCTCTCTCTCTCTCTCTTGATTATCAATACAATGGTCTCTTGGAGATCCATATGATGTAATTCTTTTGGCGGTGTGTTTGTTGGGATCTGATGAACTTCGAGCTTATGATCAGTTATATCTTTTTATATCCATGAAAGTTATTTGAGTTCTTTGATTTCTTATATGCATGATCTCTTATAGCCTCGTATTTCTTCTCCGATATTTGGGTTTTATTTGGCCAACTTGATCTATTTATCTTGCAATAGGAAGAGGTGCCCGGTAGTGGGTTCGATCTTACGTTGCTTAATCCCAGTGATAGAAAGGGAACCGACACGGGTCTTTGGGTCTTCTTTCAATAGTGAAACCTACGACCCCCGGGTCTTCTTTCTCATATATTTGCCTTGCGATCTACTTTTTCCTTGCATTTATTTCCAGATCTATTAAACTAAAATAATACAAAAATACATTGTTGGAATTTATTTGCTCCGCGGTCTATTTATCCCATCTACAAATTTACCGCACGTCCTTTGCCTATCTTGAGGCGCCGTACCCCAAAAGGGATTAACAACCCCTTTAAGACGTCAGGTTGCAAGGTGTTGTTCTTTGTGTGCAGGGGCTGTTTACGTTGTGTTGCTTGGTTCTCCTACTAGTTCGATAACCTTGGTTTCATATCTGAGGGAAATACCTACCATCGTTGTGCTGCATCATCCCTTCCTCTTTGGGGAAATACTAATGTAGCTTCAAGCGACATCATTCAATAATCTAGATTACAAAGTAATGATTCTAACACCCATGGAGTCTTGGTGCTGATCTTGTTTTGCTCGTGTAAGAAGCTTAGTCAACAGGTCTGCAACATTAAGATCCGTATGTATTTTGCAAATCTCTATATCTCCCTCCGCGACTTGATGCCGGATGGAATTGAAGCGTCTCTTGATGTGTTTGTGAAAGTGCGTTATATCGACTAGAGGAGGGTGAATAGGCGATTTTTATGAATTCTTCACTGAGGAATTTGCCGGTGAGGAAATTCCTTAGCGAAGAACTACTAGCAGTGGAATACGTACTCAGAAGTAAGCATAACAGGATACAGACTTAGTCATCATGATGAAATGAAGACAAGCACGGAGTACAGAAAGCGTAAACACAGGATAACACAAGATGAAGAAAAACAGACTGAAGAAATTGAATTGAGGAAATTAAGAATGTCTTCAGTCAAAGTCTTCAAACGCAGATATGAACAATCACTTTGCGGCCGATCCTAAGTCACACCGATCTAGCATGTAACACATCATATCACTTTGCGGCCTCACGCACGGTATTCCCACGGGTGCCACCTTACCTGGACCGGGACCGTTTGTGCCTTTTGGCTCACATATGTGATAGTGTCGCTACCATCCATATGACAAAGAACCCAGGCTGACATGTCTAGTCGTGAACCCAAAGTGGCACTAACTTACAGGGACAGGCATACATGACCCAACAACGAACGTGTCGGTCATCAGCGAGTGAATCCGGGCTGTAGCAACTGGGCTAGCAGGACTCCGGTAAACCGGGCTGTAGCAGGCTAACAAGACTCCGGTAGACACCGCGTGACATTTCCCTGAAGGGACAGACACAGGAACGAAGAAGGACACATGCCGGGCAGCCTAAGTGTTCCGGAGCAGTAGCAAGCTACCAAGGCTCAGTGGAAGCACTAGGAGACATTTCCCTGTAAGAGAGGCTACCAAGGATAAACAACTAGATAGTCAGATCCCACACATATCAAGCATTGCAAATCCTACACACAATATGCTCGATATGTGCAAATACAACATGGCATCACAACATAACTCTACGACTCAAAGTATTTATTCAATAGGCTCCGAGGAGAGAGATACTACAAACATGAGTCTCATGACCCAACATTCAGAGCACACAAGTCAAGCACAAGCGGAAGATTAACATGTTTGAGTACAAACATCTACAAATGAAAAACGCTGAGAAGCCTGACTATCTATCAGATCCTGCCGAGGGCACAAGATCGTAGCTGAGGTAACAAGCTAAACATCGAAGTCCACGTGGAACTACTAGCGAGACTGAAGTCTCTCTGCAAAAACATAAATTAAGCAACGTGAGTACAAATGTACCCAGCAAGACTTACATCAGAACTTATTACATATGCATCAGTATCAACAAGGGGATGGTGGGGTTTTACTGCAGCAATCTAGCTTTGACTCAGTGGCTAACCTAAACTACGACTGCAAGTAACTCATTTGAGGTGGCGCACACGAGTCCACATATTCACCATATCAATACACCACTATGGATCCGCTCCCGTCTCCCTACGAGAACGCCATCCATAGCACTCACGCTTATCTCGCGTATTTTAGAGTATCCACTTTCACTTGTCTATGAACTGTATAGGCAACCGAGAAGTCCTTTACCGCGGACACGGCTATTCGAATAGATCGTATTAACCCTGCAGGGGTGTACTTCTTCACACACCCTCTCACCACTTACCGCCGTTTACACGACATGTACTCGGCAACCTTCAAGCGGAAGCCCAGCGAGGGTGTCGGCCACGACCTGACTAACCACCATCCGGGTGCCACTTGGTACACCGAGCCACTGTGCCTAGTCTGTCCCAAGCCGACCTGTACCGGGTGCCACTTGGTAGACTACTAGCACTACCTACAAACACCAAAAACTAGTTGCAACTACTGGACAAAGATCAAGTTGATTAATAAGCCGAGAGGGGCCGAGTTACCGGAACCCAATGTGTGGTAGTAGTTGTTCATGGATCACAAACATAGAACTCAGTTCCTGAGGACGGTTTCAATGAGACAACACACCATGTACTCCTACATGGCCTCTCACCGCTACCTTTACCAAATCGTGTTCACACACTTAGCTCACACACAGTAGGACATGTTTACACACCTCCGATTCATTCCCGATGAATCAGACCTGACTCAACTCTAAGCAGTAGCAGGCATGACAAACAAGCATGAATGAGTAGGCACATCAGGGCTCAAACAAATCCTACTCATGCTAGTGGGTTTCATCTATTTACTGTGGCAATGACAGGTGATGCAGAAGATAAAGGGGTTCAGCTACCGCAGCAAGTAACAGATGAATCGTTGTTGTCCTAATGTAGTAAAAGAGAGCAGGAGCGAGAGAGTAGGATTGTATCGGAATGAACAAGGGGGTTTTGCTTGCCTGACACTTCTGAAGATAGTATAGTTCTTCATCGGTGTCATCGATCACATCATCGGTACACGTCTACTGAGAGGGGACAAGCACTGACAAACAAAGAAGAAACACAATCAATGCAATGCAACAATATGATGCATGAATGTGACATGGCAATATGCCGTGGTTTGTGCTAATGCAACTAAAACCAGATTAAATGAAGTTGGTTTGAATCCAAGATTCAAATTCAAACTCCACATGTGGTTATTTAAATGCCATTTAATTTAATTGTCCTAACAACAGCTATAAATTGTTCTAACATGCATGAAAATGGTGCAGATGGATAGATTGTAATTTTTTGATCATTTTTCATATATAAATTATTTCATTTGGAGTTACGGTTGAATTTCTATGAATTTTAGAAGTTTTAGACATTTTCTGGAATTACTGAGTTATTTTTAATCCAGAAAATGATTTACTGCATCAGCCTGACGTCAGTGTGACGTCAGCAGGTCAACAGGTCGGGTCCAGGTCAAACCTGGCGCGTGGGTCCCGCGTGTCACTGTCATTAGTTTAACTAACTAAATTAACATTAGATTAACTCGTAATCTAGGTTTGACCAGGGGCGGGGCCCACATGGTCAAATGAATCAAACCCACCGGCGACATGACACCGGCGTGGCCCGAGACGGCGGCGCGGTACGGAAACGCAGCACAGGCGACGAAACGAGCGGCGGTTTGTCTTGGCGAGAAGCTGGTACTCGTCCGCATCCAACAGAGCCATCAGCTCGCGCCGGAGTGGACCGTAACAACGGCGGCGATGGCAAGCGCGGCGGCCGGAGCTCAGACATCGAGTGAATCGGTTTTTCAGGGAGCGGCAGGAGCCACGGGTGGTCGCGGTTGACTCCTGGGAACATGCTGAGCACGGTGGCGCGCTCGGTTGCGGCTCTAGGTGACGGTGGCCACAGCGGCGACATGGCTGGGCGGCGGTGAGCTTCGGTCGTCGGCGAAGCGGCGGCTATGACGAGGAAAAGAGCACGGGAGAGAGGGGAGAAGAGGCAGGGGCTCACGTAGGGGTCGTTGACGGTCTTAGCGGGCTCGGGGAGGCGCGGACGGCGGAGAATCGACGACAGCGACGCTCAGTGCAGGAGGTTGAAGATGGCCTCCAAGGCGGCGTCACGGGGCACTCGGTGATGTGTTGCTCGGCGACGAGGAAGAGGTGGTCGAGGTGGAGCTCTTGGACCTTTCTAGGGGCGAAGGGGAGGCGGTGGCTGCGGCTATGGCGAACGGCAACGGCGGTCGCTCTCGGTGAGCTTGGGGAAGGGGCTCGAGGGTGAGGGGGAGAGCATAGAGTGAGCGGAGAGGCAGAGGGGGCTACAGGGTGGCGCCGAGGAGTGGCTTCGAGGCGTCGCCATGCTGTCCAAGCGGGGCAGGCAGCCAAGGAGCTGCGTGGCGAGCTCGACGTGCACGGGCGCGCTCCTCTCTGCCTGGCTGGCGAGAGGAAGCAGGTGGCTGGCACGGGCCAGCACAGTGCTGGGCCGGCCAGTGGGCTGCCAGGTGGGCTGCGCCATGTAGGTGGCCAGGTACATCTCTCTCTCTCTTACTTAATTTAGTTTTTGTTTTTCTTTTTTCTATAAGTTTGTGGATTTATTAAAAATAGTTAGACACCTTCAAAAATCCTGAAAATAATCATAGGCTCTTTTTAGATTAATTCCAACAGCCCACAGTTATTTCCAGAATTATTTGAGTATTTAAAATATTTACTAGCATTTAAATGCCCAAATGCAAAGTACATATGATTTAAGTAAGTGACCAAATATGTCATGGAAAAATGTGCAACACCTCTAGTTATGGTTCTAGCATTTTCCAGAAATGATGAATATTTTTGAAAGCCATTTGGATTCACTGAAAATATTTTTAGGTTGAACCTATTTGAATTCCATTTGGTACTAGGGTTTGGACATCCCCATTTCAAGTTTCTTTCAAAGTTTAAACATGATGCACACATGAAGTTAGCCTAGTGCAATGCCAGAAGCTAGGGATGTGACAACTCACCCCCACTAAACAAAAATCTCGTCCCGAGATTCAGGCGTAGGGTAAGATGAGGGGGAAAACACAACTAACGCAATCTTCACGATCCAGGTTGAACTTCAAATGACTGTTGATTAAATCACCATCTTTGTCTTGTCGTCTTGCTCTGAGAACTCCAGCCAACATGACAACGAGAGGAGAAGGAGACTCTAGAAGGATTGATCTTCTCGAAGATCGAACAACTTAGGATCAACTCACGGAATGAGACATAGAAACATCACTCGAGCTGAGATACAAAACACACATCTAGAGGGATGGAGTGAAACACATGACAAAGGTTCACTAGGTAGGCAATAATTCCACACCTAAGAAGGTGGTGAACGGTTGTCAACGTAGCGAGGAGTTGAGTTGCCATGATACCATAACGATGCACCTTAGGGAAGGTGACTCATAGAAATATCCCCTTAAGTGGCAAAAAGAATTACCTTTGATATAGAGATCATTTAGACTCTCTATACCAGCCTAGGGCAAATCTCAAGCGATCGTTTGGAGGGGTTCGGTAGAATGGCATACCCGAATTAGAATGGATGATGTGGATTACCTTGTTGAGGACAACACAAGGGATGATTTTAATAACTGACGAGAAGCTCAACAATGGAGAGTGAGTCCACTGTTGAAAAAATTATAGCATAACGAGGAAACTGAGAGAACTATGCAATTTGATGACGACGATAAAATCTAATGCTTATGCGTGCTCTCAAGAACTTGGGCATTTCCATATTCATCACGGTTTTACCAATATCCATGTCAAGGATCCTGGCAACACAACATACTACCATGACGAATGGTGATGGAGGATGCCGATGCGAAGGAAGATAACACTTTCTCAGATTTCACCTTAGCGAGGCCAAGGGATCAAAATCTGGATGATTGACCGAGAAACATTTAGCACTCCGCTTCTAATGTTCTCCTTGATGTGCTAGCGCAACCCATTTATTAAACTAGGTTGATATCTAGGACATCAAGTAAAGTTCAGACTTCGGGAACACAAAAATCATAAGGAATAACTACAGAAGTAAATCCATAAGAAATCCTCATGGGGAGGTGGCCAACTTCCTCAATCAAGATACTACAATAATAGGTCTTCCGGCTAGGTGTGTTGGCCATGACATCCACTCTACCGGTTACAGAGAGACCATTATTATAGTTCTTGGGAAATGTTCCAACTATCATATCTGCCTGAGATTCAGATCTGGTTGGTGTCAGGATAATCCAGACTCATCGAGTCTAGGAAGAAAAATGAAAGTTTGCAACACAAATCGACGAGATGACATTGCGAGATTCTCGGGAAATGAACTACGATAGCAAGTTCCAAAACATGAGCTGGTTTTGCTACACACATGTGAACACGCTATCCCAGACAAACATGATCACATGGTAGTCTTACAATAAAACACTACCGAGTTCTGGTTGGGAACCATCAACGAGGATATCGGAGTCCTTACATAAGTCCGGATTAGCTCTTATGAAGGAACTCCTTCTCCTTGAACAAATCAATCAGTGGCTTGGCGTGCTAGGGACACATATAGAATGGAGGTAGCGAGCCTATCAAACCATAGCATACTTCACACATGCATGACTAACTTGAGGTGATTCCAAAGGAAGCAAAAATATACTTTCTTGAGTTGACGACGGCAACTTGCACCAAATGCATGTGAATCATAGGAAGTCACTTCTTTCTTCAACATATGCTTCATGAACGGAACACGAAATCATTGCTCACAAAGTTTCCAACACTAGCTGGATGTTCAACACGAATCATAGGAAAGATAAAAATGTTGCTGATGGGCTCAATAACAATTCATCCAGGTTCCCATATAAATGGAATTCCACGATTATGTGAACAAGGTGGTAGTATTGGTCAGACCAAAAGATATAATGGTGTATGCTCAAGGGATCAACCACGAGTAAGACAACATTACGAATATCATTGGTTCTGATTTGATTTGACGATGGCCCACACTCAAATCAAGGTTTGGGCAAGCCGATAGGTTCAACAACTGATCACGAGGACCAATCGATGAAGAAATCATCTTTCTACAACAAATAGACAAACACAAGATATCCCTTTGGAAATGAACTAAGTCAGACAAGCTCTTATCTTCCAACTCTCCAAGTTGTTGTTTAGCTTAACCAACTAGCTCAGGGGTATCCAACAAAGACTCTTGGAGAAGGGGTGGTTTACACGAAACCAACTTGATCACGAACTCAACATAGCGGTCAGGTGACAACCTAGTAACACTTCCGAGAAGATATTCGGAAAATCACGAACCACTGATATGTCACTAAGCTCGAGAACAATCTTGCTTTTCAGGGCAAGACGATATGATCAAATGAGCAAGGATTTGACAAAATCCTAACTCATCAATCGAAGAATGCACCAGGAAATAAGGACTAGGTTGAACCATTAATCTTAGAATGGTAATTCAAGAATGAACACGCTAAGAATGAAATTGTTGTCCATTAACTGTCAAGCAACGGGATTGCTAGCAGTATTGATTTCACACATCATGATTCACTTGTCGGCATTCCGGTTACAATAACACGGGAACCAAGGAATTAACAATGATGGCAAGAGGTATTACTGCGTCAAGAATTCATAAGAGGTGGTGCAATTCTCATGACACTCTTGACATAAAGATGGTAACACTCCAAGGTAGAGCAGAGCAGAAGCTGGATTGGCATTTTGATCTGCGGAATACAATTGCTTTGACCCAATCCTAGATATGGATGAGGTTCTGGAGTTTGTTTCTCCTATTCATTCTGAAATAGAACAGCTTGACGGACCACAGAATGATAGGCACCGATGAACGAATGCACGCATACTCTTGACTATCAATTGATAGACGAGATCAGAAGATAACTAAAGAGGGACAACCCAAAAGAACATATGATTTTCCGAGTTGTGGATGCATGGACTAGCATGTCGAACGAGTTCAACATATTTCTTCCAGATAACCCATGCAGAAAGGTTGAACTGGCAGAGTCACAATATAGAATGGAGAACTCATTGAGGGCACTCCTGTTGTGATCTTTTGATCCAACAAACTTCTGTCATAAAGTGGTTCATAGTATTTGGAAGAAGGAAATACCATGAACCTCGAGGACTATCACAAATGTTACTAATAACCTAAAGGAACTAGCAAACACTATCAACATTAAGTAGGTAGGGTGAATCTTGGGTTCAAAGCCCAGGAGTAGAATACCTACCAACTAAATTGCATCACGGGATGCTTTCGAGGGTGATGGCCAGAATCATCACACTGGAAACACGAAGCATGGCTAGATTACTAGGTGATACTCTAGACACCTAGGGTCATAATAATAGCTCCATCCAATATACCGAGGCAATGAAGTACCTCAGCACACTAACTAGTGTGGTTAAACTGGCCCAAAGGAACTTCGGAGCGGTAAGAAGGAATTTGCAAATGCATCAGATTGTTTAGAAACCTGGGATGACTCGGACAACATAACGGCTATAAATGCTCGATAAGATTTGGGACATGCTACAAAAATGGTGGCATAACCACTCGATCATCATAATATCAAGGTTCTGAGATCAACTATAAACATATAAAAGATAGTAGGAACTGAACTCAAGCTTAGAACCATCAATCCTATAGGTCTATGGATTAGTAACACGTGATCCTGACAGAAAGTAGAGAAAGCCTAGTTCCTTAACCCCGTACGAAAGATAGGATGACTCAGATCAAAAAAGCTTGAGGTAAAGGAGTAAAAAGAGCCTTACGTTCCATCCCACAATCAATTCTCTTACATAACTAAAGCATTTCTAGACTCAACTTCGACCAGTTTGGCTTGGTAATCCTACAGGCAGTCAAGCTCTGATACCGAAGCTGCCAGGACCCCGATCCTAAGTCACACCGATCTAGCATGTAACACATCATATCACTTTGCGGCCTCACGCACGGTATTCCCACGGGTGCCACCTTACCTGGCCCGAGACCGTTTGCGCCTTTTGGCTCATGTATATGATAGTGTTGCTAGCATCCATATGACAAAGAACCCAGGCTGACATGGCTAGTCGTGAACCCAAAGTGGCACTAACTTACAGGGACAGGCATACATGACCCAACAACATGTTGGAAATATGCCCTAGAGGCAATAATAAAAGCATTATTATTATATTTCCTTGTTCATGATAATTATCTCTTATTCATGCTATAATTGTATTATCCAGAAATCGTAATACACATGTGAATACATAGACCATAACATGTCCCTAGTGAGCCTCTAGTTGACTAGCTCGTTGGTCAACAGATAGTTATGGTTTCCTGACTATGGACATTAGATGTCATTGACAACGGGATCACATCATTAGGAGAATGATGTGATGGACAAGACCCAATCTTAAGCATAGCACAAGATCGTGTAGTTCGTTTTACTAGAGATTTTTCAATGTCAAGTATCTCTTCCTTAGACCATGAGATCGTGTAACTCCCGGATACCGTAAGAGTGCTTTGGGTGTACCAAATGTCACAATGTAACTGGGTGACTATAAAGGTGCACTACAAGTATCTCCGAAAGTGTCTGTTGGGTTGACACGGATCGAGACTGGGATTTGTCACTCCGTATGACAGAGAGGTATCTCTGGGCCCACTCGGTAATGCATCATCGTAATGAGCTCAAAGTGACCAAGTGTTTGGTCATGGGATCATGCATTACGGTACGAGTAAAGTGACTTGCCGGTAACGAGACTGAATGAGGTATTGGGATACCGACGATCGAGTCTCGGGCATGTAACATACAAATTGACAAAGGGAATTGTATACGGAGTTTGATCGAATCCTCGAGATCGTGGTTCATCCGATCACATCATCAAGGAGCATGTGGGAGCCAACATGGGTATCCAGATCCTGCTATTGGTTATTGCCCGAGAACCGTCTTGGTCATGTCTACGTGTCTCCCGAACCCGTAGGGTCTACACACTTAAGGTTCGGTGACGCTAGGGTTGTATGAATATGAGTATGCAGTATACCGAATGTTGTTCGGAGTCCCGGATGAGATCCCGGACGTCACGAGGAGTTCCGGAATGGTCCGGAGGTAAATATTTATATATAGGAAGTCTTATTTTGGTCGCCGGAAAAGTTTCGTACTTTATCGGTATTGTACCGGGAGTGCCGAAAGGGGTCTGGGGGTCCACCGGGGGGTCCACCTGCCCCGGGGGGCCACATGGGCTGTAGGGGGTGCGCCTTGGCCTATGTGGGCCAAGGGAACCAGCCCCAAGAGGCCCATGCACCAAGAAGACTTGGAGAGGGGAGAGTGCAAAGAGGGGAAGGCACCTCCGAGGTGCCTTGGGGAGGATGGACTCCTCCCCCCCTCTTGGCCACACCCCTTCCTTGGAGGAAGGGGCAAGGCTGCGCCCCCCCTCTCCCTTGCCCCTATATAAAGGGAGGGGAGGGAGGGGCAGCCGCACCGATAAGCCCTGGCGCCTCCCTCCTCCCTGCAACACCTCCTCCTCCTCGCGTAGTTGCTTAGCGAAGCCCTGCCGGAGTTCTGCTGCATCCACCACCACGCCATCGTGCTGCTGGATCTTCATCAACCTCTCCTTCCCCCTTGCTGGATCAAGTAGGAGGAGACGTCATCTGCTCCGTACGTGTGTTGAACACGGAGGTGCTGTCCGTTCGGCACTAGGTCATCGGTGATCTGAATCACGGCGAGTACGACTCCATCATCCCCGTTCCATTGAACGCTTCCGCACGCGATCTACAAGTGGTATGTAGATGCAATCACTCTCCCATGACTCGTTGCTGGATGAACTCATAGATGGATCTTGGTGAAACCGTAGGAAAAATTTTAATTTTCTGCAACGTTCCCCAACAGTGGCATCATGAGCTAGGTCTATGCGTAGTTCTCTATTGCACGAGTAGAACACAATTTTGTTGTGGGCGTAGATCTTGTCAACTTGCTTGCTGCTACTAGTCTTGTCTTGCTTCAGCGGTATTGTGGGATGAAGCGGCCTGGACCAACCTTACACGTACGCTTACGTGAGACCGGTTCCACCGACTAACATGCACTAGTTGCATAAGGTGGCTGGCGGGTGTCTGTCTCTCCCATTTTAGTTGGAGCGGATTCGATGAAAAGGGTCCTTATGAAGGGTAAATAGAAGTTGACAAAATCACGTTGTGGTTATTCGTGGGTAAGAAAACGTTCTTGCTAGAACCCAATTGCAGCCACGTAAAAGATGCAACAACAATTAGAGGACGTCTAACTTGTTTTTGCAGCAATTGTCATGTGATGTGATATGGCCAGAAGTTGTGATGAATGATGAATGATATATTGTGATGTATGAGATCATGTTCTTGTAATAGGAATCACGACTTGCATGTCGATGAGTATGACAACCGGCTGGAGCCATAGGAGTTGTCTTTATTTTTTGTATGACCTACATGTCATTGAAGAACGCCATGTAAACTACTTTACTTTATTGCTAAACGCGTTAGTCATAGAAGTAGAAGTAGTCGTTGGCGTGACAACTTCATGAAGACACGATGATGGAGATCATGATGATGGAGATCATGGTGTCATGCCGGTGACAAGGTGATCATGGAGCCCCGAAGATGAAGATCAAAGGAGCTATATGATATTGGCCATATCATGTCACTACTTTATATAATTGCATGTGATGTTTATTATGTTTTATGCATCTTGTTTACTTAGAACGACGGTAGTAAATAAGATGATCCCTTACAACAATTTCAAGAAGTGTTCTCCCCTAACTGTGCACCGTTGCTAAAGTTCGTCGTTTCGAAGCACCACGTGATGATCGGGTGTGATAGATCCTTACGTTCACATACAACGGGTGTAAGACAGTTTTACACATGCAAAACACTTAGGGTTAACTTGACGAGCCTAGCATGTACAGACATGGCCTCGGAACACGGAGACCGAAAGGTCGAACATGAGTCGTATGGAAGATACGATCAACATGAGAATGTTCACCGACGATGACTAGTCCGTCTCACGTGATGATCGGACACGGCCTAGTCGACTCGGATCGTGTAACACTTAGATGACTAGAGGGATGTCAAATCTGAGTGGGAGTTCATTCAATAATTTGATTAGATGAACTTAATTATCATGAACTTAGTCTAAAACCTTTGCAAAATATGTCTTGTAGATCAAATGGCCAACGCTCATGTCAACATGAACTTCAACGCGTTCCTAGAGAAAACCAAGCTGATAGATGATGGCAGCAACTATACGGACTGGGTCCGGAACCTGAGGATCATCCTCATAGCAGCCAAGAAAGCATATGTCCTTGAAGCACCATTAGGTGACCCACCTGCTCTCCCAGCACTGCAAGACGATTTGAACGTTTGGCAGACACGTCATGATGATTACTCCCTCGTTCAGTGCGGCATGCTTTACAGCTTAGAACCGGGGCTCCAAAAGCGTTTTGAGCATCACGGAGCATATGAGATGTTCGAGGAGCTAAAACTAGTTTTCCAAGCTCACGCCCGGGTCGAGAGATATGACATCTCCGACAAGTTCTATAGTTGTAAGATGGAGGAAAATAGTTCTGTCAGTGAGCACATACTCAAGATGTCTGGGTTGCACAACCATATGACCCAGCTGAATATTAACCTCCCTGATGAGGCGGTCATTGACAGAATCCTTCAGTCGCTCCCACGAAGCTACAAGAGCTTTGTGATGAACTACAATATGCAGGGGATGGTAAAGACCATTCCTGAAGTATTTTCTATGCTGAAGTCAGCAGAGGTTGAAATCAAGAAAGAACATCAAGTGTTGATGGTCAATAAGACCACTAAGTTCAAGAAGGGCAAGGGTAAGAAGAACTTCAAGAAGGACGGCAAGGAGGTTGCCGCGCCTGGTAAGCCAGTTACCGGGAAGAAGTCAAAGAATGGACCCAAGCCTGAGACTGAGTGCTTTTATTGCAAGGGGAAGGGTCACTAGAAGTGGAACTGCCCCAAATACTTAGCGGATAAGAAGGCCGGCAACACTAAAGGTATATTTGATATACATGTAATTGATGTGTACCTTACCAGTACTCGTAGTAACTCCTGGGTATTTGATGCCGGTGCCGTTGCTCATATTTGTAACTCACAACAGGAGCTGCGGAATAAGCGGAGACTGGCGAAGGACGAGGTGACGATGCGCGTCGGGAATGGTTCCAGGGTCGATGTGATCGCCGTCGGCACGCTACCTCTACATTTACCTACGGGATTAGTTTTGAACCTTAATAATTGTTATTTGGTGCCAAGTTTGAGCATGAACATTGTATCTGGATCTCGTTTAATACGAGATGGCTACTCATTTAAATCCGAGAATAATGGTTGTTCTATTTATATGAGAGATATGTTTTATGGTCATGCCCCGATGGTCAATGGTTTATTATTAATGAATCTCGAACGTAGTGTTGCACATATTCATAGCGTGAATACCAAAAGATGTAAAGTTGATAACGATAGTCCCACATACTTGTGGCACTGCCGCCTTGGTCACATTGGTGTCAAGCGCATGAAGAAGCTCCATGCTGATGGACTTTTAGAGTCTCTCGATTATGAATCATTTGACACATGCGAACCATGCCTCATGGGCAAAATGACCAAGACTCCGTTCTCCGGAACAATGGAGCGAGCAACCAACTTGTTGGAAATCATACATACCAATGTGTGTGGTCCAATGAGTGTTGAGGCTCGCGGAGGATATCCTTATGTTCTCACACTCACTGATGACTTGAGTAGATATGGGTATGTCTACTTGATGAAACACAAGTCTGAGACCTTTGAAAAGTTCAAGGAATTTCAGAATGAAGTAGAGAATCAACATGACCGAAAGATAAAATTCTTATGATCGGATCGTGGAGGAGAATATTTAAGTCACGAATTTGGTACACACTTAAGGAAATGTGGAATCGTTTCACAACTCATGCCGCCTGGAACACCTCAGCGAAACGGTGTGTCCGAACGTCATAATCGCACTCTATTAGATATGGTGCGATCTATGATGTCTCTTACCGATTTATCGCTATCATTTTGGGGATACACTCCAGAGACAGCTACATTCACTTTAAATAGGGCACCATCTAAATCCGTTGAGACGACACCGTATGAATTATGGTTTGGGAAGAAACCTAAGCTGTCGTTTCTAAAAGTTTGGGGATGCGATGCTTATGTCAAGAAACTTCAACCTGAAAAGCTCGAACCCAAGTCGGAAAAATGCGTCTTCATAGGATACCCCAAGGAAACCATTGGGTATACCTTCTACTTAAGATCCGAGGGCAAGATCTTTGTTGCCAAGAACGGATCCTTACTGGAAAGGGAGTTTCTCTCGAAAGAAGTAAGTGGGAGGAAAGTAGAACTCGATGAAGTACTACCTCTTGAACGGGAAAGTAGAGCGGCTCAGGAAAATGTTCCTGTGATGCCTACACCAACTGAAGAGGAAAATAATGATGATGATCAAGGTACTTCGGATCAAGTTGCTACTGAACTTCGTAGGTCCACAAGGACACGTTCCGCACCAGAGTGGTTCGGCAACCCTGTCCTGGAAATCATGTTGTTAGACAACGGTGAACCTTCGAACTATGAAGAAGCGATGGCGGGCCCAGATTCCAACAAATGGCTAGAAGCCATGAAATCCGAGATAGAATCCATGTACGAAAACAAAGTATGGACTTTGACTGACTTGCCCGATGATCGGCGAGCGATAGAAAACAAATGGATCTTTAAGAAGAAGACGGACGCGGATGGTAATGTCACCATCTATAAATCTCGACTTGTTGCTAAGGGTTATCGGCAAGTTCAAGGGATTGACTACGATGAGACTTTCTCTCCCGTAGCGAAGCTTAAGTCCGTCTGAATCATGTTAGCAATTGCCGCATACTATGATTATGAGATATGGCAGATGGACGTCAAAACGGCATTCCTTAACGGGCATCTTAAGGAAGAACTGTATATGATGCAGCCGGAGGGTTTTGTCGATCCTAAGAATGCTAATAAAGTATGCAAGCTCCAGCGATCCATTTATGGACTGGTGCAAGCATCTCGGAGTTGGAACATTCGCTTTGATGAAATGATCAAAGCGTTTGGGTTTATGCAGACTTATGGAGAAGCCTGCATTTACAAGAAAGTGAGTGGGAGCTTTGTAGCATTTCTCATATTATATGTAGATGACATACTTTTGATGGGAAATGATATAGAATTCTTGGACAACATTAAGGCCTACTTGAATAAGTGGTTTTTAAAGAAGGACCTTGGAGAAGCTGCTTATATATTAGGCATCAAGATCTATAGAAATAGATCGAGACGCCTCATAGGTCTTTCACAAAGCACATACCTTGATAAGATTTTGAAGAGGTTCAAAATGGATCAGTCCAAGAAAGGGTTCTTGCCGGTACTACAAGGTGTGAGATTGAGCTCGGCTCAATGCCCGACCACGGCAAAAGATAAAGAAGAGATGAGCGTCATCCCCTATGCTTCAGCCATAGGATCTATTATGTATGCCATGTTGTGTACCAGACCTGATGTAAACCTTGCCGTAAGTTTGGTAGGAAGGTACCAAAGTAATCCCGGCAAGGAACACTGGACAGCGGTCAAGAATATCCTGAAGTACCTGAAAAGGACAAAGGACATGTTTCTCCTTTATGGAGGTGACTAAGAGCTCGTCGTAAAGGATTATGTCGACGCTAGCTTCGACACAGATCTGGATGACTCTAAGTCACAAACCGGATACGTGTTTATGTTGAATGGTGGAGTAGTAAGCTGGTGCAGCTGCAAGCAGAGCGTCGTGGCGGGATCTACATGTGAAGCGGAGTACATGGCAGCCTCGGAGGCAGCGCATGAAGCAATTTGGGTGAAGGAGTTCATCACCGACCTAGGAGTCATACCCAATGCGTCGGGGCCGATCAAACTCTTCTGTGACAACACTGGAGCTATTGCCCTTGCCAAGGAGCCCAGGTTTCACAAGAAGACCAGGCACATCAAGCGTCGTTTCAACTCCATCCGTGAAAATGTTCAAGATGGAGACATAGATATTTGCAAAGTACATACGGATCTGAATGTCGCAGATCCGTTGACTAAACCTCTCTCGCGAGCAAAACATGATCAGCACCAGAACTCTATGGGTGTTCGATTCATCACAATGTAACAAGATTATTGACACTAGTGCAAGTGGGAGACTGTTGGAAATATGCCCTAGAGGCAATAATAAAAGCATCCATATGACAAAGACTGTTGGAAATATTCCCACGGGTGCCACCTTACCTGGCCCGGGACCGTTTGCGCCTTTTGGCTCACGTATATGATAGTGTTGCTAGTATCCATATGACAAAGAACCCAGGCTGACATGGCTAGTCGTGAACCCAAAGTGGCACTAACTTACAGGGATAGGCATACATGACCCAACAACATGTTGGAAATATGCCCTAGAGGCAATAATAAAAGCATTATTATTATATTTCCTTGTTCATGATAATTGTCTCTTATTCATGCGATAATTGTATTATCCAGAAATCGTAATACACGTGTGAATACATAGACCATAACATGTCCCTAGTGAGCCTCTAGTTGACTAGCTCGTTGGTCAACAGATAGTTATGGTTTCCTGACTATGGACATTAGATGTCATTGACAACGGGATCACATCATTAGGAGAATGATGTGATGGACAAGACCCAATCTTAAGCATAGCACAAGATCGTGTAGTTCGTTTTACTAGAGATTTTTCAATGTCAAGTATCTCTTCCTTAGACCATGAGATCATGTAACTCTCGGATACCGTAAGAGTGCTTTGGGTGTACCAAACGTCACAACGTAACTGGGTGACTATAAAGGCGCACTACAGGTATCTCCGAAAGTGTCTGTTGGGTTGACACGGATCAAGACTGGGATTTGTCACTCCGTATGACGGAGAGGTATCTATAGGCCCACTCGGTAATGCATCATCATAATGAGCTCAAAGTGACCAAGTGTTTGGTCACGGGGTCATGCATTACGGTACGAGTAAAGTGACTTGCCGGTAACGAGACTGAACGAGGTATTGGGATACCGACGATCGAGTCTCGGGCATGTAACGTACCGATTGACAAAGGGAATTGGATACGGGGTTTGATCGAATCCTCGAGATCGTGGTTCATCCGATGACATCATCGAGGAGCATGTGGGATCCAACATGGGTATCCAGATCCCGCTGTTGGTTATTGCCCGAGAACCGTCTCGGTCATGTCTACGTGTCTCCCGAACCCGTAGGGTCTACACACTTAAGGTTCAGTGACGCTAGGGTTGTATGAATATGAGTATGCAGTATACCGAATGTTGTTCGGAGTTCCGGATGAGATCCCGGATGTCACGAGGAGTTCTGGAATGGTCCGGAGGTAAAGGTTTATATATAGGAAGTCTTATTTTGGTCGCCGGAAATGTTTCGTACTTTATCGATATTGTACCGGGAGTGCCGAAAGGGGTCCGGGGGTCCATCGGGGGGGTCCACCTGCCCCGGGGGGCCACATGGGCTGTAGGGGGTGCGCCTTGGCCTATGTGGGCCAAGGGCACCAGGCCCAAGAGGCCCATGCGCCAAGAAGACTTGGAGAGGGGAGAGTCCAATGAGGGGAAGGCACCTCCGAGGTGCCTTGGGGAGGATGGACTCCTCCCCCCTCTTGGCCGCACCCCTTCCTTGGAGGAAGGGGCAAGGCTGCGCCCCCCCTCTCCCTTGCCCCTATATAAAGGGAGGGGAGGGAGGGGCAGCCGCACCGATAAGCCCTGGCGCCTCCCTCCTCCCTGCAACACCTCCTCCTCCTCGCGTAGTTGCTTAGCGAAGCCCTGCCGGAGTTCTGCTGCATCCACCACCACGCCGTCGTGCTGCTGGATCTTCATCAACCTCTCCTTCCCCCTTGTTGGATCAAGTAGGAGGAGACGTCATCCGCTCCGTACGTGTGTTGAACGCGGAGGTGCTGTCCGTTCGGCACTAGGTCATCGGTGATTTGAATCTCGGCGAGTACGACTCCATCATCCCCGTTCCATTGAACGCTTCCGCACGCGATCTACAAGTGGTATGTAGATGCAATCACTCTCCCATGACTCGTTGCTGGATGAACTCATAGATGGATCTTGGTGAAACCGTAGGAAAAATTTTAATTTTCTGCAACGTTCCCCAACACAACGAACGTGTCGGTCATCAGCGAGTGAATCCGGGCTGTACCAACTGGGCTAGCAGGACTCCGGTAAACTGGGCTGTAGCAGGCTAATAGGACTCTGGTAGACACCGCGTGACATTTCCCCGAAGGGACAGACACAGGAACGAAGGACACATGCCGGCCAGCCTAAGTGTTCCGGAGCAGTAGCAAGCTACCAAGGCTCAGTGGAAGCACTAGGAGACATTTCCCGGTAAGAGAGGCTACCAAGGATAAACAACTAGATAGTCAGATCCCACACATATCAAGCATTTCAAATCATACACACAATATGCTCGATATGTGCAAATACAACATGGCATCACCACAGAACTCTACGACTCAAAGTATTTATTCAATAGGCTTCGAGGAGCGAGATATTACAAACATGAGTCTCATGACCCAACATTCGGAGCACACAAGTCAAGCACAAGCGGAAGATTAACATGTCTGAGTACAGACATATACAAATGAAAAACGCTGAGAAGCCTGACTATCTACTAGATCCTGCCGAGGGCACAAAATCGTAGCCGAGGTAACAAGCTAAACGTCGAAGTCCATGTGGAACTACTAGCAAGACTGAAATCTCTCTGCAAAAAAATAAATTAAGAAACGTGAGTACAAATGTACCCAGCAAGACATACATCAGAACTTATTACATATGGATCAGTATCAACAAGGGGATGGTGGGGTTTAACTGCAGCAAGCCAGCTTTGACTCAGTGGCTAACCTGAACTACGACTGCAAGTAAGTCTTTTGAGGTGGCGCACACAAGTCCACATATTCACCATATCAATACACCACTATGGATCCGCTCCCGTCTCCCTACGAGAACGCCATCCATAGCACTCACGCTTATCTTGTGTATTTTAGAGTATCCACTTTCACTTGTCTATGAACTGTATAGGCAACCCAGAAGTCCTTTACCGCGGACACGGCTATTTGAATAGAACATATTAACCCTGCAGGGGTGTACTTCTTCACACACGCTCTCACCACTTACCGCCGTTTACACGACATGTACTCGGCAACCTTCAAGCAGAAGCCCAGCGAGGGTGTCGGCCACGACCTGACTAACCACACAACTCTCTCGTCCAGGTTTATCGCCTATTCGGGTTCCATCCACAAGGTGATCCGGCGGGGTGTCGCTCACGGCCCCAAACGATGTGTGTAGGGTTCCCAAGCCCACCATCCGAGTGCCACTTGGTACATCGGGCCACTGTGCCTAGTCTATCCCAAGCCCACCTGTACCGGGTGCCACTTGGTAGACTACTAGCACTACCTACAAACACGAAAAACTAGTTGTAACTCCTGGACAGAGATCAAGTTGATTAATAAGCCGAGAGGGGCCGAGTTACCGGAACCCAATGTGTGGTAGTAGCTGTTCATGGATCACAAACACAGAACTCAGTTCCTGAGGACGGTTTCAATGAGACAACCCACCATGTACTCCTACATGGCCTCTCACCGCTACCTTTACCAAATCGTGTTCACACACTTAGCTCACACACAGTAGGACATGTTTACACACCTCCGATTCATTCCCGATGAATCAGACCTGACTCAACTCTAAGCAGTAGCAGGCATGACAAACAAGCATGAATGAGTAGGCACATCAGGGCTCAAACAACTCCTACTCATGCTAGTGGGTTTCATCTATTTACTGTGGCAATGACAGGTCATGCAGAGGATAAAGGGGTTCAGCTACCGCAGCAAGTAACAGAGGAATCGTCGTTGTCCTAATGCAGTAAAAGAGAGCAGGAGTGAGAGAGTAGGATTGTATCGGAATGAACAAGGGGGGTTTGCCTGCTGGCACTTCTGAAGATAGTATAGTTCTTCATCGGTGTCATCGATCACATCATCGGTACACGTCTACTGAGAGGGGACAAGTACCGACAAACAAAGAAGAAACACAATCAATGCAATGCAACAATATGATGCATGAATGTGACATGGCAATATGCTGTGGATTGTGCTAATGCAACTAAAACCAGATTAAATGAAGTTGGTTTAAATCCAAGATTCAAATTCAAACTCCACATGTGGTTATTTAAATGCCATTTAATTGAATTGTCCTAAACAGCAGCTATAAGTTGTTCTAACATGCATGAAAATGGTGCATATGGATATATTGGATTTTTCTGATCATTTTTGATATAAAAATTATTTCATTTGGAGTTACGGTTGAATTTCTATGAATTTTAGAAGTTTTAGACATTTTCTGGAATTACTGAGTTATTTTTAATCCAGAAAATGATTTACTGCATCAGCCTGACGTCAGTGTGACGTCATTAGGTCAACAGGTCGGGTCCAGGTCAAACCTGGCGCGTGGGTCCCGCGTGTCAGTGTCATTAGTTTAACTAACTAAATTAACATTAGATTAACTCCTAATCTAGGTTTGACCAGGGGCGGGGCCCACATGGTCAAATGGGTCAAACCCATCGACGACATGACGCCGACGAGGCCCGAGATGGCGGTGCGGTTCGGAAACGCAGCACAGGCGACAAAACAAGCGGCGGTTTGGCTTGGCGAGAAGCTGGTGCTCGTCCGCATCCAACGGAGCCATCAGCTCGCGCCGGAGTGGACCGTAACAACAGCGGCGATGGCAAGCGCGGTGGCCGGAGCTCGGACGTCGAGCGAATCGGCTTTTCAGGGAGCGGCAGGAGCCACGGGTGGTCGCGGTTGACTCCTGGGAATGTGCTGAGCATGGTGGCGCGCTCGGTTGCGGCTCTAGGTGACGGTGGCCACGACAGCGACATGGCTAGGTGGCGCTGAGCTTCGGTCGTCGGCGAAGCGGTGGCTATGGCAAGGAAAAGAGCACGGGAGAGAGGGGAGAAGAGGCAGGGGCTCACGTAGGGGTCGTTGACGGTCTTAGCGGGCTCGGGGAGGCGCGGACGGCGGCGAATCAATGACGGCGACGCTTGGTGCAGGAGGTTGAAGATGGCCTCCAAGGCGGCGTCCCGGGGCACTCAGTGATGTGTTGCTCGGCGACGAGGAAGAGGTGGTCGAGGTGGAGCTCTTGGACATTTCTAGGGGGCGAAGGGGAGGCGGTGGCTACGGCTATGGCGAACGGCGGCGGCGGTCGCTCTCGGGTGAGCTCGGGGAAGGGGCTCGAGGGCGAGGGGGAGAGCATAGAGTGAGGGGAGAGGCAGAGGGGGGCTATGGGGTGGCGCCGAGGAGTGGCTTCGAGGCTTCGCCACACTGTCCAAGCGGGGTAGGCAGCCAGGGAGCTGCGTGGCGAGCTCGGCGTGCGCGGGCGTGCTCCTCTCTGCGTGCGTGGCGAGAGGAAGCAGGTGGCTGGCACGGGCCAGCACAGTGCTGGGCCGGCCAGTGGGCTGCCAGGTCGGCTGCGCCAGGTAGGTGGCCAGGTACATCTCTCTCCCTCTCTTACTTAATTTAGTTTCTGTTTTTCTGTTTTTCTGTAAGTTTGTGGATTTATTAAAAATAGTTAGACACCTTCAAAAATCCTGAAAATAATCATAGGCTCTTTTTAGATTAATTCCAACAGCCCACACTTATTTCTAGAATTATTTGAGTATTTAAAATATTTACTAGCATTTAAATGCCCAAATGCAAAGTACATATGATTTAAGTCAGTGACCAAATATGTCATGGAAAAATGTGCAACACCTCTGGTTATGGTTCTAGCATTTTCCAGAAATGATGAACATTTTTGAAAGCCATTTGGATTCACTGAAAATATTTTTAGGTTGAACCTATTTGAATTCCATTTGGTACTAGGGTTTGGACATCCCCATTTCAAGTTTCTTTGAAAGTTTAAACATGATGCACACATGAAGTTAGCCTAGTGCAATGCCAGAAGCTAGGGATGTGACAGCTTCATCGTCAGATGGCATGTGGAAAGCAACCTGTTTCTTCTTCGGACTAGGCCGAGTACCTCGACCAGCCATTGCCTTAGTCTTCAACAGAGTGGGGCCTGATGAAGATTTTGGTGCAGCTGAGGAACTTGCTGAGGCACCAGAGGCAATAGAGATGCCTGTTGTCGTTTGGCATGTAGCCAGATGTTCAGGTGTTGAGGACTTTGCTGGAGCAGCTGAGGACTTTGGAGGAGGAGCAGTGGTTGGTACTAGCCATGAGGGCTTTGAAGATTCTGGCTGTGAGGGCATTGCTGAGGAACTTGGCCGTGAGGGCATAGTTGGTGAAGCACTTGGCTTGTGAGCAGGCTTCTTTGCCATTGATTTCTTTGGCTTGACAGAGGCCTTAGTGGCAGTAGCAGCAGCAGAGTCTTCATTGAATTTCCTCACTGCTTCTTTAGCTTGTCTCGCCAACTTAGCTTGGCGCCTGGCCCATTCTTCAGGAAAATCCTCACCACGCTTGATGCTGGTGGGGTCAGCTCTTTGGCCAGGTGCCAATGGAGCTCTTGGGCATGGAGGATTAAGTGCGAATTTCTTCATATACTTTGGAGTCACATATCTGTACTCCCTCCATTCTCTTGCCCATCTCCGTTCAATCTTCTGTATGCGCACCTTGCGCTGAGTTTTGGTTTCTTTTCCATACTTAGCCTCATCAGGTGTGCAATAATCATCATAGAGGTCCTCAGAGATTTCAAAAGCAGTCATGACCTCTGGCTTCTTTCCTCCTTTCTGCGGCCTCTTACCATCAGCCATATTCTTCAGATGAGGAATTTGAACAATCGAATTTTCTGAAGAAGTATGCAACTTTTCTTCGAGGAACGCTGCAAATGAGTTAAGTTGATGAGAACCTAGTGATTCAGCAGCGGACATGAGTACCTATGAACAGAGTATAGTTGCGAGGAATTTGGAGAGGTCATATGCGTTCTCAGAAGGTTTTTCAGCAAGAACAAGTTTGATGAATTTAACCAGATGAGCCTTGAAGAATTTCACTAAGCGTTCTTTGTCTTAGGTTCCAGAGTTGTATAGATCGATGATCCACACAATTGAGGAACCTTGAAGAAAAACGATGCTTAGATAAACGAGTCAAGAACAGATGACTAGTGAGGTGATTTGTGTGTGAGGATTTGAAGAATAAAAACACCTTTGAAGATTTTGTTGTGAAATTTTGAATCAAAAGGGGTAGTAAATGTAACTTTTAATTACCATGGGTGAAGAACACGACGAACTGAGAAGCAGAACAGTGAAGTTCGTCGGTGTAGATCTTCCACACCCTAACTTGGCGGAGGAAGACAGTGTCAGGACCCCGACCCTAAGTCACACCGATCTAGCATGTAACACATCATATCACTTTGCGGCCTCACGCATGGTATTCCCACGGGTGCCACCTTACCTGGACCGGGACCGTTTGCGCCTTTCGGCTCACGTATATGATAGTGCCGCTAGCATCCATATGACAAAGAACCCGGGCTGACATGGCTAGTCGTGAACCCAAAGTGGCACTAACTTACAGGGACAAGCATCCATGACCCAGCATCGAATGTGTCAGTCATCAGCGAGTGAATCCAGGCTGTAGCACTGGGCTAGCAGGACTCCGGAATTTGACATTTACCCGAAGGGACAGACACAGGAACGAAGAAGGACACATGCCGGCCATCTTAAGTGTTCCGGAGCAGTAGCAAGCTACCAGGCTCAGTGGAAACACTAGGAGACATTTCCCGGTAAGAGAGGCTACTAAGAATAAACAACTAGATAGTCAGATCCCACACATACCAAGAATTTCAATAACATACACACAATATGCTCGATGTGTGCAAATACAACATGGCATCACAACATGACTCTACGACTCAAGTATTTATTCAATAGGCTCCGAGGAGCGAGATATTACAAACATGGGTCTCATGACCCAACATTCAGAGCATACAAGTCAAAACACAAGCGGAAGCTATCATGTCTGAGTACAGACATCTATAAATGAAAAAGGCTGAGAAGCCTGATTGTCTACCAGATCCTGCCGAGGGCACAAGATCGTAGCTGAGGTAACAAGCTAAACATCGAAGAACACGCGGAACTACTAGCGAGACTGACGTCTCTCTGCAAAATCATAAATTAGGCAAACGTGAGTACAAATGTTCCCAGCAAGACTTACATCAGAACTAACTACATATGCATCATTATCAACAAAGAGGATGGTGGGGTTTAACAGCAGCAAGCCAGCTTTGACTCGGTGGCTATCCTGAACTACTACTGCAAGTAACTCTTTTGAGGTGGCGCACACGAGTCCACATATTCACCATATCAATACACCACTATGGATCCGCTCCCGTCTTCCTACGAGAACGCCATCCATAGCACTCACACTTATCTTGCGTATTTTAGAGTATCCACTTTCACTTGTCTATGAACTGTACAGGCAACCCAGAAGTCCTTTTCTGCGGACACGGCTATTCGAATAGATAATGTTAACCCTGCAGGGGTGTACTTCTTCACACACGCTCTCACCACTTACCGCCGTTTACACGACATGTACTCGGCAACCTTCAAGTGAAAGCCCAACGAGGGTGTCGGCCACGGCCTACCTAAACACTCAAGTCTCTAGTCCAGGTTTATCGCCTATTCGGGTTCCATCCATGAGGAGATCTGGCCAGGGTTTCGCTCACAGCCCCAAACGATGTGAACAAGGTTCCGTGACACCAAACGGGCGCCCGGTATACCCGGCCACGTGCCTACCGCATCACAGCCCACCCCTCCGGTCAGCGCTGCCCATGGCCTCCAGCATACTACAAACACCAGAAACTACTTGCAACTCCTTGACAGAGGACAAGGGCGATTAAGAAGCCGAGAGGGTCCATTGGTTTCGGGCCCAATGCGTGGTAGTAACTGTTTCATGGATCACAAACACAGAACTCAGTTCCGAAGGACGGCTTCAGTGAGACAACCCACCATGTACTCCTACATGGCCTCTCACCACTACCTTTACCAAATCATGTTCACACACTTAGCTCACACATAGTAGGACATGTTCACACACCTCTGATTCATTCCCGATGAGTCAGACCTGACACAACTCTAAGCAGTAGCAGGCATGACAAACAAGCATGAATGAGTAGGCACAATAGGGCTCAAACAACTCCTACTCATGCTAGTGGGTTTCATCTATTTACTGTGCCAATGACAGGTCATGTAGAGGATAAAGGGGTTCAACTACCGCAGCAAATAACAGTTGAATCGATGTTGTCCTAATGCAGTAAAAGAGAGCAGGAGCGAGAGGGTGGGATTGTATCAGAATGAACAAGGGGGTTTTGCTTGCCTGGCACTTCTGAAGATAGCATTGAGTCTTCATCAGTGTCAACGATCACAACGTCGGTACAACGTCTATCGAGGGGGAACAACACCGACAAACAGAGAAGAAACACGATCAATGCAATGCACAATATGATGCATGCTATGACATGGCAATATGAATTTGTTTTGGGCTAATGCAAGCTAGAACAGATTGAAATGAGTCCATTTGAACCAAAGATTCAAATGCAAACCCATTATATGAAGTCATAAAGGTGCATTAAATTGTTTCACCAAAACAACAAGGTTAAAGTGTTTTAACATGCATTAAACCAGTACAGATGGATAGATTGGATTTTTCTGATCATTTTTCATATATAACTTATTTAATTTGGAGTTACGGTTGAACTTCTATGATTTTTAGAAGTTTATACTATTTTCTGGAATTTCCTGGATTTATTTTAAATCCAGAAAATTGTTAATTGCGTCAGCATGACGTCACTATGACGCCAGCGGTCAATAGCTGCGGTCTAGGTCAAACCTGACCAGTGGACCGGTCCACTGGTCAGTGACACAGTGCTGTTCAGTGTCAATGACAGGTGGGGCCTGGTCAACGGCCACGCCAGCACAGTCAACTCTGACTGGTGGGTCCCGTGTGTTTATTAACTAATCTAAATAGAAATAAAACATAGATTATTTAGAGCGTGGGGCCCAGGTGTCAGTGAGCTAGGTGGGTTGGTTAATGGGGTCATTAGCGCTAATTAAGTGACACGTCGACTTCGCACGAGTTCGGCCGGCGGCGACCAAAACTGCGGCGGGAGCTCGCCGGAGTAGCGCTGCGAGCGGTTTTGGGCCAAGCCAAGGGCACCAGAGGGTTGCCCTTGCTCGCGCGCATCCAAAGGAGGCACGCGGGAGGCGCGGGGTGGTCGGAGCTCGTCGGAAGTGAGCTCATGGCGGCGCCGGAGATCGGGTGAGTGCGGGGTTGGCGCTGTGGTGCATGGGAGGGCAAGTTAGCGTGTGTGTTATGCTCCTGGTGGCTTCCTGAGCACGGTGACGTTGTCCTAATCGAGCTCAAGCGGCTGCAGGGACGGCGGCGACATGGCCGGCGGCAGGGGAAGCTCGGCCACGGCAGGGCTACGGCCTAGAGGGCGGGCGCGACCAGGGGAGAAGGGGGAGAGGAAGAGGAGCTCACAGCGGGGTCGAAGAGGGGGTCAGCGAGCTTGGGGAGGCCCTGCGGACGACGAATCGGTGGCGACGATCTCCGGTGACCGAGGAGGAAGAAGGTGGAGTAGCCGGTGATGCAGGTCGTCCCAGCGCTTGGGGCCAGGGTGGGGCGAAGCAGCGGTCGTCGGCGGTTCTTGCGGACTCAGAGGGGCGGTGAGGGGAGCATGGTGGGCCCGGCTATGGTGGCAGCGAGCTCGCGGGCGTCTCAGCCATGGTGGAGAGGGCGAGAGGGAGACGAGGGGGAGAGTGCGGGGCGGTCAGAGTGATCCAGACGGCTCTCGCGGGTCTGTCCGTGGCGCCACGCAAGCTAGCAGGTAGGAGGTGGCATGGACGCGTGGGCGCGCACGGCGGGCACACGCCTCTCGTCCTTCTGGCGAGAGGAGGGAGACGACTGGCATCGGCCAGCTGGGCTGGGCCGGCTCCTGGGCCGCACAGGTAAGTGGCCCAGGTACTAACTCTCTCTCTCTCTGTTATTTAATTTGCTCTGTTTTCTATTTTTCTGCAATTTTAGGGCTTTATTAAAAATACTTAGGCACTTTCAAAAATCACCAAACTGCTCATGGCCACTAAATGGAATATATCCAGCATGGAACATTTTAGTTTGGGATTATTTGGACATTTAAAATATGTACTAGCATTTAAATGCCCAAATTCAAATACTATATGATTTAATTCAGAGCCAAATATGTCATGGAAAAATGTGCAACACCCCTGGTTATGTTTCCAGCATTTTCCAGAAATGATGAACATTTTTGAAAGCCATTTGGACTAACTAGAAATATTTTAGTTGAACCTAGTTGAATTCATTTGGTGCTAGGGTTTAGGCAATCCCTATTTCAGGTTTAACTGAAATTTAAACATGATGCAACACCAGATGCTAGCACTATGCATAATAGAACTAGGGATGTGACAACTCACCCCCACTAAACAAGAATCTCGTCCCAAGATTCAAGCGTAGGGTAAGATGAAAGGGGAGCGCAAACTAACACAATCTTCACGATCCAAATGTCCTTCTCGAGGATGCTAATTCAGTGCTCCAATTGATCTTGACGTCTTTGGTTTTGAGATCTTCATCCAACACGAGGACAGAGACACTCTACAAGGATGGATCACCTTAATAAACATAAGATCAACTCACGAAATGAGATGTAGAACATCTCTTGAGCTGAGAGGCAAAACGCACATCATGAAGGACGGAAGAAAACAATTGATGAGGTTTTCAAAGTAGCGAGGAGAAATAGTTGCCATGATACCACAACGAGACATCTTAGAAGAGGCAACTCATAGGATCATCCCTTAAGTGGCAAAAAGAATTACCTTTGATTCAAAGATCATTGAGACTCTTTATACCAACTTAGGGCAATTCTCGAGCAATCATTTGGAGGGGTTTGGTAGAATGGCATACCCGGATTAGAACGGATGATGTGGATTACCTTGTTGAAGACAACACAAGGGATGATTTTAGTAACTGGGGAGAAGCCCAACAGTAGAGAGTGAGTCCACTGTTTGAAAGGTTATAGCATAACCGAGGAAACTGAGAGCAATCCCAGTTAGTGCCGATGATAACACCTAGCGCTTGTGCGTGCTCTCAAGAACTTGAGCATTTCCATATTCATCAAGGTTTTACCAATTTCCGAAGCGAGGATCCTGGCAGCACATCATACTACCATGATGAATACTGGTGGAAGATGCAGATGCAAAGGAAGATAACACCTTCTCAGATTTCACCTTAGTAATGCCAAGGTCACAAGATCTGGATAATCGACCGAGAGACATTTAGCACTCCGCCTCTAATGTTCTCCTTGATGTTCTAGTGTATCCCATTCATAGATATGGTTGATATCTAGAACATCAAGTAAAAGGTCGGACTTTGGGAACACAAAAATCCATAAGGAACAACTAGGGAGTAAATCCTACGAAATCCTTATGGGGAGGTGACCAACTTCTTCAATCAAGATACTACAATAATAGGTCTTCCGGCGGGGTGTGTTGGCCACGACATCCACTTTACCGGTTATCGCGAGACCAATATTTTAGTTATTGGGAAATGTTCCAACCATCACATCTGCCTGAGATTCAGATCTGGTTTGTGTCAGAATATTCCACACTCATCAAGTCTAGAAAGAAAATTAAAGTTTGCAACAAAAATTGACGAGATGGCGTTGCGAGATTCTCGCGAGATGAACTACGATAGCAAGCTCCAAAACATGAGCTGGTTCTGCTACAACATGTGAATACGTTGTCCGAGACAAACATGACCACACAGTAGTCTTATAATAAAACACTACCGAGTTCAGGAGGGGAACTATCATCGAGGATATCGAAGTCCTTGCATAAGTCTTGCTCTTAAGAAGGAACTTCTTCTCCTTGAACAAATCAACCAGTGGCTTGGTGTGCTAGGGATACGTATAGAATGAAGATGATCAGTCTATCAGACCATAGAATAGTTCGCACATGCATGACTGACTTGGGATGATTCCAAAGAAAACAAAAACAATCTTTCTCGAACTCACGGCGACAACTTGCACCAAATGCACATGAATTAGAGGAAGTCACTTCTTTCATCCAAGCATATTCCTCATGAACGAAACACGAAGATAATGCTTATATAAGTTTCCAATACTAGCTGAATGTTCAACACGAATCATGGAGGAGATAAAAATGTTGCTGATGGGATCAACAACAACTCATCTAGGTTTCCATATAAGTGGAGTTCCACAATTATGTGAACAAGGCGATAGCATCGGTCAAACCAAAAGATATAATGGTGTATGCCTGAGGAAACAACCACGGGTAAGACAACATTACGAATATCATTGGTTCTGACTTGACTTGACGATAGCCCATACTCAAGTCAAAATTTTGACAAGGCAATAGATCCAACAACTGATCACAGGGACCAATTGGTGGAGATATCATCTTTCTTCAACAACCACATAAACACAAGGATATCCCTTTGAAAATGAACTAAGTCGGACAAACTTTCATCTTCCAACTCTCCAAGTTGTTGTTCAGTTTACCAACTAGCTCAGGGTATCCAACACAGATTTTTGGATAAAGGGTGGTTTACAGGAATAAACCAACTTGATCACGAACTCAACATAGCGGTCAGGTGACGACCTGGTGATACTTCCGAGAAGATAATCAGAATATCACGAACCACTAGTATGTTACTAAGCTCGAGAGCAATCTTGCTTTTCAGGGCAAGACGATATGATCAAATGAGCGAGGACTTAGCAAAATCCTAGCTCATCAATCGAGGAGTGCACCAGGAAATAGGGACTAGGTAGCACAATCAATCTTAGGGTGACGATTCAATACTCAACACGCTAAGAATGAGGTTATCGTCCATTTAACTACCAAGCAACGGAGTTGCTAGCAGTATTGATTTCACACATCATAGTTCAACTGTCGGCATTCCGGTTGCAACAACACGGGAACCGAGAAATGAACAATGATGGCAAGAAGTATCACTGTACCAAGAGTTCATAGGATGGTGTGCAGTTCCTATAATAATCCCGATATAAAAGATGGTAATACTCCAAGATAGAACAGAACAAAAGCTGGATTAGCAATTTGATCTGCAGAGCACAACTTCTTTGACCCAACCCTGGATATGGATCAGGTTCTGGAGTTTGTTTCTCCTAGTCATTCCAGAATAGAATGGCTTGACGGACCACAAGAATAATAGGCATCGATGAACGAATGCATGCATACTCTTGACTATCAATTGATAGACGACGGTCAGAAGACAACCAAAGGGGGACAACTCAAAGGAACATATGTTTTTCTGAGTTGTGGATGCATGGACTAGCATGTCGAACCAAGTTCAACATGTTTCTTCCGGATAACACATGCAGGAAGGTAGAACTGGCAGAGTCACGATTTATGAATGGAGAACTCATCGAGGGCACTCCTGTTGTGATCCTTTGATCCAACAAATTTCTACCATAAGTGGTTCATGGTATTTGGAAGAAGGAAATACCACGGACCTCGAGGACTATCGCAAGGTTACTAATAACCTAAAGGAACTAGCAAACACTATCAACATGAAGTAAGTAGAGTGAATCTCGGGTTCACAACCCTAGGAATAGAATACCTACTAACTAAATTGCATCAGGAATGCTTTCAAGAATAAAGGCCAGAATCATCACACTAGGACACAAAACATGGCTAGATTACTAGATGATACTCTAGACACCTAGGGTCATAGTAATAGCTCCAACATAAATGTTGAGGCAATGAAATACCTCAGCACACTAGTTAGGCTGGTTGATCTGGCACAAAGGATCTTCAGAACGGTAAAAGGAATTTGCAACTACATCAGACTATTTAGAAACCTGGGATGACTCGGACAGCATAACAGCTGTAAATGCTCAAAAAGATTTGAGACATCCAGCGAAAATGGTGGCATAACCACTTATCATCACAATATCAAAGTTCCTAGATCAACTATCAACATACAAAAGTAGAAGAAACTGAACAAAGGCTTAAATCCATCAATCCTATAAGTCTATGGATTAGTAACACGTCATCCTGATAGATAGATGAGAAGGCCTAGTTCTTAATCCCCGTAGAAGAGAAGAGGTTGACTCAGATCAGAAGGCCATGAGGTATAAGGAGTAAAAGAGCCTTACATTCCATCCCACAATCAATTCCCTTATATAACTAAAGAATTTCTAGACTCAACTTCGACCAGTTTGGCTTGGTAATCCTACAGGCAGTCAAGCTCTGATACCAAAGCTGTCAGGACCCCGACCCTAAGTCACACCGATCTAGCATGTAACACATCATATCACTTTGCGGCCTCACGCACGATATTCCCATGGGTGCCACCTTACCTGGCTCGGGACCGTTTGCGCCTTTTGGCTCACGTATATGATAGTGCCGCTAGCATCCATATGACAAAGAACCCGGGCTGACATGGCTAGTCGTGAACCCAAAGTGGCACTAACTTACAGGGACAGGCATCCATGACCCAGCATCGAACGTGTCGGTCATCAGCGAGTGAATCCAGGCTGTAGCACTGGGCTAGCAGGACTCCGGAATTCATCGCGTGACATTTCCCCGAAGGGACAGACACAGGAATGAAGAAGGACACATGCCGGCCAGCCTAAGTGTTCCGGAGCAGTAGCAAGCTACCAGGCTTAGTGGAAACACTAGGAGACATTTCCCGGTAAGAGAGGCTACTAAGAATAAACAACTAGATAGTGAGATCCCACACATACCAAGCATTTCAATAACATACGCACAATATGCTCGATATGTGCAAATACAACATGGCATCACAACATGACTCTACAACTCAAGTATTTATTCAATAGGCTCCAAGGAGCGAGATATTACAAACATGGGTCTCATGACGCAACATTCAGAGCATACAAGTCAAAACACAAGCGGAAGCTATCATGTCTGAGTACAGACATCTATAAATAAAAAGGCTGAGAAGCCTGACTGTCTACCAGATCCTGCCGAGGGCACAAGATCGTAGCTGAGGTAACAAGCTAAACGTCGAAGAACACGCGGAACTACTAGCGAGACTGACGTCTCTATGCAAAAACATAAATTAGGCAAATGTGAGTACAATTGTACCCAGCAAGACTTACATTAGAACTAACTACATATGCATCATTATCAACAAAGAGGATGGTGGGGTTTAACTGCAGCAAGCCAGCTTTGACTCGGTGGCTATCCTGAACTACTACTGCAAGTAACTCTTTTGAGGTGGCGCACACGAGTCCACATATTCACCATATCAATACACCACTATGGATCCGCTCCCGTCTTCCTACGAGAACGCCATCCATAGCACTCACACTTATCTTGCGTATTTTAGAGTATCCACTTTCACTTGTCTATGAACTATACAGGCAACCCAGAAGTTCTTTTCTGCGGACACGGCTATTCGAATAGATAATGTTAACCCTGCAGGGGTGTACTTCTTCACACACGCTCTCAACACTTACCGCCGTTTACACGACATGTACTCGGCAACCTTCAAGCGAAAGCCCAACGAGGGTGTCGGCCACGGCCTACCTAAACACTCAAGTCTCTAGTCCAGGTTTATCGCCTATTCGGGTTCCATCCATGAGGAGATCCGGCCGGGGTTTCGCTCATAGCCCCAAACGATGTGAACAGGGTTCCGTGACACCAAACGGGCGCCCGGTATACCCGGCCACGTGCCTACCGCATCACAGCCCACCCCTCCGGTCAGCACTGCCCATGGCCTCCAGCATACTACAAACACCAGAAACTACTTGCAACTCCTGGACAGAGGACAAGGGTGATTAAGAAGCCGAGAGGGTCCATTGGTTTTGGGCCCAATGCGTGGTAGTAACTGTTTCATGGATCACAAACACAGAACTCAGTTCCTAAGGACGGCTTCAGTGAGACAACCCACCGTGTACTCCTACATGGCCTCTCACCGCTACCTTTACCAAATCATGTTCACACACTTAGCTCACACACAGTAGGACATGTTCACACACCTCTGATTCATTCCCGATGAATCAGACCTGACACAACTCTAAGCAGTTGCAGGCATGACAAAAAATCATGAATGAGTAGGCACAACAGGGCTCAAACAACTCCTACTCATGCTAGTGGGTTTCATCTATTTACTGTGGCAATGGCAGGTCATGCAGAGGATAAAGGGGTTCAACTACCGCAACAAATAACAGTTGAATCGATGTTGTCCTAATGCAGTAAAAGAGAGCAGGAGCGAGAGAGTGGGATTGTATCGGAATGAACAAGGGGTTTTTGCTTGCCTGGCACTTCTGAAGATAGCATTGAGTCTTCATCAGTGTCTGCGACCACAACGTCGGTACAACGTCTATCGAGGGGGAACAACACCGACAAACAGAGAAGAAACACGATCAATGCAATGCACAATATGATGCATGCTATGACATGGCAATATGAATGTGTTTTGGGCTAATGCAAGCTAGAACAGATTGAAATGAGTCCATTTGAACCAAAGATTCAAATGCAAACCCATTATATGAAGTCATAAAGGTGCATTAACTTGTTTCACCTAAACAGCAAGGTTAAAGTGTTTTAACACGCATGAAACCAGTACAGATGGATAGATTGGATTTTTCTGATCATTTTTCATATATAACTTATTTAATTTGGAGTTACGGTTGAATTTCTATGATTTTTAGAAGTTTATACTATTTTCTGGAATTTCCTGGATTTACTTTAAATCCAGAAAATTGTTAATTGCGTCAGCATGACGTCACTGTGACGTCAGCGGTCAACAGCTGCGGTCTAGGTCAAACCTGACCAGTGGGGTCCACTGATGAGTGACACAGTGCTGTTCAGTGTCAATGACAGGTGGGGCCTGGTCAACGGCCACGCCAGCACAGTCAACTCTGACTGGTGGGTCCCGTGTGTTTATTAACTAAACTAAACAGAAATAAAACATAGATTATTTAGAGCGTGGAGCCCAGGTGTTAGTGAGCTAGGTGGGTTGGTTAGTGGGGTCATTAGCGCTAATTAAGTGACACATCGACTTCGCCGGAGTTCGGCCGGCGACGACCAAAACTGCGGCGGGAGCTCGCCGGAGTAGCGCTGCGAGCGGTTTTGGGCCAAGCCAAGAGCACCAGAGGGTTGCCCTTGCTCGCGCGCATCCAAAGGAGGCACGCGGGAGGCGCGGGGTGGTCGGAGCTCGCCGGAAGTGAGCTCGTGGCGGCGCCGGAGGTCGGGTGAGTGCGGGGTTGGCGCTGTGGTGCACGGGAGGGCAAGTTAGCGTGTGCGTTATGCTCCTGGTGGCTTCCTGAGCGCGGTGACGCGCTCCTAATCGAGCTCAAGCGGCTGCAGGGACGGCGGCGACATGGCCGGCGGCAGGGGAAGCTCGGCCACGGCAGGGCTACGGCCTAGAGGGCGGGCGCGACCAGGGGAGAAGGGGGAGAGGAAGAGGAGCTCACAGCGGGGTCGAAGAGGGGGTCAGCGAGCTCGGGGAGGCCCTGCGGACGACGAATCGGCAGCGACGATCTCCGGTGACCGAGGAGGAAGAAGGTGGAGTAGCCGGTGATGCAGGTCGTCCCAGCGCTTGGGGCCAGGGTGGGGCGAAGCAGCGGTCGTCGGCGGTTCTTGTGGACTCAGAGGGGCGATGAGGGGAGCACAGTGGGCGCGGCTATGGCGGCAGCGAGCTCGCGGGCGTCTCGGCCATGGTGGAGAGGGCGAGAGGGAGGCGAGGGGGAGAGTGCGGGCCGGTCAGAGTGATCCAGACGGCTCTCGCGGGTCTGTCTGCGGCGCCACGCAAGCTAGCAGGCAGGAGGTGGCATGGACGCGTGGGCGCGCATGGCGGGCACACGCCTCTCGTCCTTCTGGCGAGAGGAGGGAGACGACTGGCATCGGTAACTGGGCCGCACAGGTAAGTGGCCCAGGTACTAACTCTCTCTCTCTCTCTCTCTCTGTTATTTAATTTGCTCTATTTTCTATTTTTCTGCAATTTTAGGGCTTTATTAAAAATACTTAGGCACTTTCAAAAATCACCAAACTCCTCATGGCCACTAAATGGAATATATCCAGCATGGAACATTTTAGTTTGGGATTATTTGGACATTTAAAATATGTACTAGCATTTAAATGCCCAAATTCAAATACTATATGATTTAATTCAGAGCCAAATATGTCATGGAAAAATGTGCAACACCCCTGGTTATGTTTCCAGCATTTTCCAGAAATGATGAACATTTTTGAAAGCCATTTGGACTAACTGGATATATTTTAGTTGAACCTAGTTGAATTCATTTGGTGCTAGGGTTTAGGCAATCCCTATTTCAGGTTTAACTGAAATTTAAACATGATGCAACACCAGATGCTAGCACTATGCATAATAGAACTAGGGATGTGACAGACAGCTACGGCGGCGGCGGAGTGAACATTTCCGCGGTCAGCGCGAGTACGGCGGCGATGAGGTCGGGGCAGCGAAGCTCTTCCTCACCGGCGATGATGGAGTAGCGGTGGCGCTAGGGTTTGAGGAGCTCGAGCGAGAGAGAGAGAGCGGTTGAGCGGAGTAAAGGAAGTGAGGAAGGGATGAGGGGGTATTTATAGTCGCAGTGAAAAACTGTTCGCCCGAAGATTTTGGATGAACCTGCCCCTGACCTTTCTCCTTCGCTTTACATGTGTCACCCACGTACTGAAGAGTGGAGATCGTGTTAGATCGTGGGTGAATAGATAAGTCTTTCGTGGGATCTGGAACGGATTGAGCGGTAAAACCGAAATTTTGGATAAGATTAGTTTTAAAGTTCCGTTCGCAAATTCTTCAGTGTTAAATACACAGTGAAGATTTTGAACGAGTTTCAAATAGAACGCACATGAAGAATTTGTGAATAGATTGGGTTGAGTATAGCATAGAGGGGGAAGTGTCTGATCACATTCACTTAGCAGAAAAATGCAACTTGAAGAAATAGCCATAAGCAAATGCTGTAGAGGACATAAATTCATATATGTATATAGTCAAATGAAGAAAAACGACGGAAACATTGAAGATTTTGCAAAGTTGAAGAATTTGAAAATCTGAAGAATTTCAAAAACTGAGGAATTTCAAAAATGAAGATTTTCAACTTTGGTGGTGGCGTGACCCACCGTATAAGAATGATGATTTCAGACACCGCGTACAATTGTCGTAGGGTTCTGAGAATCAAATTCTTCATTAATTTCTTCACACTTAGAGTGTTATTCTTCATTTATTGAAGAAAAACGTTTCTTCATGTGTTGCACATCTAAGTCATCAATTTTGCATAAGTGTCAGGATGTGTGTCCTTTTTCAAAGAACATTCGAAGATTCTAAGATATTTAGCTCACACCGCAACTTGCTAAATCTCTTCTCATCCAAGGGCTTTGTGAAGATATTTGCTAGCTATTCTTTAGTCTTCACGTGTTCGATGGAGATGTCGCCCTTCAACACATGATCACGAAGAAAATGATGATGAATCTGTATGTGCTTTGTCTTCGAGTGATGAACTGGGTTGTGAGCAATCTTGATGGCACTCTCCTTGTCACAGAGGAGAGGCACATTCTTCACGTTGATGTCGTAGTCCTTGAGGGTTTGCTTCATCCATAGCAGTTGAGCATAGCCAGAAGCAATGTACTCAGCCTCTGCAGTAGACAGTGATACACAGTTCTGTTTCTTCGAGGACCAACAGACCAAAGATCGTCCGAGGAAATGACAAGTACTAGATGTTGACTTGCGGTCCACACGATCACCAGCATAGTCAGAGTCAGAATATCCAATCAGATCAAAAGTAGAGCCCTTGGGGTACCATAATCCTAGTGTTGGTGTGTGAGCTAGATATCGAAGAATATGCTTCACAGCCTTATGGTGTGATTCCTTCGGTGCAGCTTGAAATCGGGCACACATGCAAACACTAAGCATTATATTTGGCCTAGATGCACATAAGTACAATAACGAGCAAATCATGGAGCGGTATACCTTGTGATTGAAGTCAATACCATTTTCATCAGTGCATAGATGGTCATTTGTGGGCATAGGAATTTTGACGCCTTTGCAGTCTTGCATGCCAAATTTCCTCAGAACTTCCTTGAGGTATTTCTCCTAAGATATGAATATACCATTGTGCTGTTGACGAATTTGAAGACCTACAAAGAATTTCAACTCTCCCATCATAGACATTTGATATTCTTCACTCATCATATAGGCAAATTCATCACTATAACGTTGGTCAGTACAACCAAAGATAATATCATCAACGTATATTTGGCACACAAACAGTTCACCATCATAAGATTTAGTAAAGAGAGTAGGGTCGAGTGAACCGGTGTGAAGCCATTCTTCATGAAGAATTCCTTCAAAGTGTCATACCACGCCCGAGGGGCCTGCTTGAGGCCATACAGGTCCTTGTTAAGTCTGAAGACTTTGTCAGGATTCTTTGGATCTTCAAAACCTGGGGGTTGAGCAACATATACTTCTTCCTCAAGCTTACCATTGAGGAATGCACTTTTCACATCCATTTGTTGTAAGATAATATTATGATGGTTAGCATAAGCAAGTAATATGCGAATAGCCTCGAGTCTAGCAACAGGTGCAAAAGTTTCATCGAAATCAATTCCTTCAACCTGTGTGTAGCCTTGAGCTACAAGTCGTGCCTTATTCCTCACCACAAGGCCATTTTCATCTTGCTTGTTGCGGTAGATCCACTTTGTGCCGATGATATTATGCTTGCGAGGATCTGGACGTTTGACCAGTTCCTAGACATTGTTGAGCTCGAACTGATGTAATTCTTCTTGCATGGCCTGAATCCACTCAGGCTCCAGAAATGCTTCATCTACCTTAGTGGGCTCTGTAATAGATACAAAAGCATAGTGCCCACAAAAGTTAGATAAATGTGAAGCTTTTGAGCGTGTGAGAGGACCTGGCGCTCGAATGTAATCGATGGTCTTTTCCACTTGCACTTCTTTTGCAATGCGAGGATGAGCTGGTTGTCGTTGAGGAATTTGATCAGCATTTTCTTCAGCACCATTTTCTTCAGCATTTTCATCAGGTGCACCAGCTCGATTTTCTTCACATTCTGGAATGAATTCTTCAACAGATTCTTTGGTAGGAATAACATCCTTAGTAGCCTTGAACTTGATAGAATCCTCAGGTTCTGGTTCATCTATCACAGAAGGTAGGTGCTCTCTTTGCGAGTCATTAGTTTCATCGAACCGCACATCTATAGTTTCAACAACCTTGTGAAGAACGTTGTTGAAGACTCTGTAGGTGTGCGAGTCCTATCCGTAACCAAGCATAAAACCTTCATGTGCTCTCGGTGCAAATTTAGCATTGTGATGAGGATCTCTGATCCAACATTTAGCACCGAAGACTTTGAAGTAACTCACATTGGGTTTCTTGTCAGTGAGGAGTTCATAGGCAGTCTTCTTGAAGAATTTGTGAAGATATACCCGATTGATGATGTGGCACGCAGTATCAATTGCATCAATCCAAAAACGACAAGGCGTTTTGTATTCATCAAGCATAGTGCGAGCCATTTCAGCGAGGGTTCTGTTCTTGCGCTCCACGATGCCATTCTGCTGAGGAGTATAAGGAGCCATCAAGACCGGAATTCTTGAACTCGGTCCCATTGTCAGTTCTGATGTGCTTGATCTTCACAGCAAAGTTGGTTGAAGCCCTCGAGGAAAATCGTTTGAAGATTTCCTGCACTTCATGTTTGTAAGTGACAATGTGTACCCATGTGTAACGAGAATAATCAACAATGACAAAGCCATATAGAGATGCATCAATCTAAACAGCAGAATAATGATTAGGACCAAAGAGATCCATGTGAAGTAATTCGAATGGACGAGTAGTGGTCATGATAGTCTTTGCTAGATGCTTGTCCTTGGTCATCTTTCCAGCATCACAAGCTCCACATAAGTGATCCTTGAGGAATTTGACATTCTCAATGCCAATGACATGCTTCTTCTTCGCAAGCGTGTTCAGGTTCCTCATGCCAGCATGACCAAGTCGTCGATGCCATAGCCAGCCTTCTGAAGCTTTTGCAAGTAAGCACATTGCTGGTTGTGGTCCTTTAGAGAAATCAACAATATACAGATCTCCTCTCCTAAAGCCTTCGAAGACTTTGGAATAGTCAGCTTCCATGATCACAACACATCGATATCTTCCAAAGACAACAACCATATCAAGATCACAAAGCATTGAGACAGACATGAGGTTGTATCCTAAGGACTCGACAAGCATGACTTTGTCCATGTGTTGATCATTTGAGATCGCAACCTTACCTAGACCCAATACCTGACTTTTGCCTTTGTCAGCGAAGATGATGTGCTTCAGATGCGACGGTGTTAAGGGAGCATCCATCAATAGGTTCTTGTCACCAGTCATGTGATTTGTACATCCACTATCGAGAACCCACTCGTTGACTTTGGGCTGATCATCCTGCAGATGAATTAGTGCAACTTATGATCTCATATACTTCATCAGTGAAGAATATGATATCAAGTTCATCAGATGAATTTCATCAAACAGTAAAATAGATATTTCAGTATGAGGACGTGTGAAATGAAAGTTCATTTCATCATGATTCGCCTACTTCCTTTCAGGCATTTTGTCAGGCGTCCAGCAAATTCTTCAGACGTTAAGGCACGTCTGGAGACCTGACCCTGCATAAGAGATTAGTTCTTTTTCTTCACCACCCACATCTGAAGGGGTGGCAAAGAGTTCATCACTCTGCGAGCACCATATGAGAAAGGTGGCATAGAGGCCAATCCATTGCGTTTCACATAAGAGGGGTTAGGGTAAGCATATGAATAAGCAGAGAAGTTTTTCGAGGACTTATGAACATAATGATTTGAAGAATAATGCGCATATTCATAGCCCTTAGCTCTACCCTGCAAAACAGAGTTGTTAGCACGATGATGATCATATGAGGACTTTGATCCATTTGAGGAATTTGATCCATGTGAAGAATTAGGTCCATATGAAGAATTTGATCTGGGGTTCTTGTTCTTCACAGGTGGTGTCATGAGAACATTCACCTGAAGACTTTCAACATAACTTTTGGGAACCTAGATTTTCTTCATAGGGGAACTGTTCCTGCAGTTAGTCCCAACATATCTAGCAAATACTTCACCATTCTGATTTTTGAACAGTTTATAGTTGGAGTCAAATGACTCATCAGAAGAATGAGGAGATTCACATGTAAAGCCAAATAAGTTGGATGGATCAACTGGAGGTCCCTTTGCAGCAACCCACGAGGTTTTGGGGTACTGCTTAGGCTTCCAATATGTTCCATCAGCATTGAGTTTCCTCTCAAAGGCAATACCCTCTTTCCTAGGGTTTCTGTTGAGGATCTGCTTTTTGAGCACATCACAAAGAATCTGATACCCTTTGAGGCTTTTGTACATGCCTGTTGTGTAGAATTCCTCCAGCCCTGCATCATTAGTAGTACTAGCAATGTCCTCATATGAGGAATTAGTGATAGCAGAGGCAGGTGAAGAATTTGTAACAGTTGAAGCATTTGAACATTCAGGTGAAGAATTAGCAGATTCACATTCAATGCACTTGAAGCATGGAGGAACAAATTCTTCTTGAGTAGCGCTGATTTGTTGAGCAAGTAATGAATCGCGATCCTTCTGAAGATCTTCATAACTCACTCTTAGCTTCTCAAGATCTTGCTTTCTTTGAAGAAATTCATAAGAAAGCTTCTCGTGATCAGATAAGAGAGTGTTATGATGACTTTGAAGATTGTCAAACTTAGACTGAAGTCTCTGAAGATTTTCAGTTAAGTCTTTAGTGCGGTCCATTTCATCACCCAACATATCATCACTTTTGTCTAGCATGTTTTGAAGTTTTTCAATAGCCTTTTGTTGTTTCACAGCAATCTTAGCAAGTTTAGAGTAACTGGGCTTAAGATTTTCATCAGATTCATCCTCACTAGATTCAGAGGAGGGGTATTTTGTTACCTTGGCACCTTTTGCCATGAAGCAATAGGTGGGAGCATAGTCATCATTGTCTTTGTCAGCCTTGTTGGTGCGGTCAATTTCTTCAGAGTTGAAGATAGACTTGCTGACGAAAGCAGTAGCGAGTGCCAGACTCGCCACACCAGACTCTGACTCCTCAGATGCCTCCTCTTCTTCATGTTCCTCAGATTCAGTTACAGAGTCCATTTCCTTGCCAATGAATGCCCGAGCCTTCTTGGAGCTGCTCTTCTTGTGAGATGAAGACTTTGAGGATTTTGATGATGAAGATTTTGAAGATTTCTTCTTCTTCTTAGCGTCATCAGAACTGTAATCCTTGTATTTCTTCTTCTTTAATTCCTTTTCCCATTGAGGATAATCCTGAATATAGTGACCAGGTTTCTTGCATTTGTGGTGGAGTATTCTTTTATAGTCACTTTATGAGGAATCACTACTTCTTGAGGATTTTCCAAAGCGACCACGTCTTGAGAACTTCTGGAACTTCTTCATGAGCAGTGCTAGCTCCTGGCTCAATTCTTCAGGATCACCAAGGCTACTACCAGAGTCTTCACATTTAGATTCAGACACAGCATTGGCCTTCAGAGCACGTGGTTTGCCATAGCTTGAACCATAGAGATCTCTCTTTTCAGCAAGCTGGAACTCATGAGTATTTAGCCTCTCGAGGATATCAGCGGGATCTAGTGACTTGTAATCAGCTCGCTCTTGAATCATCAGTGCCAGAGTATCAAATGAGGAATCTAGCGATCTCAGCAATTTCTTCACCACCTCATGGTCGGTGATGTCAGTGGCGCCAAGCGCTTGAAGCTCATTTGAGATGTCAGTGAGGCGATCGAAGGTTTGCTGAACACTTTCATTGTTGAGTCTTTTGAAGCGGTTGAAGAGATTGCGAAGAACGTCAACACGAGAGTCACATTGAGATGAGACTCCTTCGTTTACTTTGGAGAGCCTATCCCAGATAAGCTTAGCAGTTTCCAAAGCACTCACTCTACCATACTGTCCTTTACTCAGATGGCCACATATGATATTCTTCGCTTGAGAATCGAGTTGCTTGAATCTCTTCACATCAACAACATTCAGAGAAGGTGTGACTGAGGGAACACCATTTTCCACAACGTACCAGAGATCGTTATCAATTGCTTCAACATGCATTCACATTTTATTCTTCCAGTAGGGGTAGTCCGTGCCATCGAAGGTAGGACACCCAGCGGAGACCTTGATCATACCCGCGGTCGACATAACTAGAACTCCAGGTGGTTAAACCAAAATCACACAGAACAAGGGAGTACCTTGCTCTGATACCAATTGAAAGTGTGTTATATCGACTAGAGGGGGGTGAATAGGCGTTTTTTATGAATTCTTCACTTAGGAATTTGCCGGTGAGGAAATTCCTTAGCGAAGAACTACTACCAGCGGAATACGTACTCAGAAGTAAGCATAACAGGATACAGACTTAGTCATCATGATGAAATGAAGACAAGCACGGAGTACAGAAAGCATAAACACAGGATAACACAAGATGAAGACAAACAGACTGAAGAAATTGAACTGAGGAAATTAAGAATGTCTTCAGTCAAAGTCTTCAAACACAGATATGAACAATCACTCAACACAGTAATGAGGAAATGAAAGAGTTGAGGAAATAGAACCAGTAAGGTTGGTGAAGACAATGATTTGTTAGACCAGTTCCAACTGCTGTCTCAGTTGCACGTCTGGTTGGAGCGGCTGAGTATTTAAACTCGAGGACACGCAGTCCCGGACACCCAGTCGCTGAGCATGCAGCTCAGGACACCAAGTCCTCACTGTATTCTCCTTGAACTAAGATCACACAGATCTCATCCAATCACTCGTGGTAAGTCTTCAGGCGACTTCCAAACCTTCACAGACTCGGTCACTCGACGATCCACAATTCCTCTTGTATGCTCTAGACCATGACGCCTAACCGTCCAAAAGAAGCACAGTCTTCAAAGGTAACAAGCATCGGATCCACGCAGGATCAATCTCTTCAGTGATGCTCAATCACTTTGGGTTTGTAGGTGTTTGGGTTTGGGATTTTCCTCACTCGATGATTTTCGCTCAAAGTCCTCGGAGGATGGGTTGCTCTCAAATGACAAGTGTTAGTTTCTCTCGGAGCAGCCAACCAACTAGTGGTTGTAGGGGGCGGCTATTTATAGCCTAGGGACCAGCCCGAGATGATAAGACATAAATGCCCTTGAATGATATGACCGTTAGGTGGATAAGATATTTTGGGACAGCTGGCGCGCAGAACAACAACGGTCGGAAATTTGACTCTCAAATTCCTCAGGGCTATCATGTTCCTCACTGTGTAGGAAATCCGCACTAACGAATTCCTAACTCCTCAGTCAGAACAAATCCCTCAGCGACCAGAAGAACTTCGTCTCCGTCACTGAAGAAATGACTGAACTGTATGAGATTATCAAAGGCTTCACTCGAAGGGTTTGGTAGGTGTAGGATTTTGAGTTGAGCATCACTTGGAAATTTTTCCTTAGTATTTCCTCGACCCCCTTTAATAGTACGGTGTTTCCTATGACTCAAGAAAGAGAAAAACAAAACTATGAAAACGAAAGTCTTCAAGCTTCATATTCCTTGCATGAATATCAAGTCTTCACGGATACACCAATTTCTTCACTTTTAAAGTCTTCATGAAGGTCTTCAGAAATACCAAAGTCTTCAGTCAAAGATATACATTTTTAGGGGTCGACTTTCTCTGTAAATATCAAACTCCTCATAGACTTATAGACCTGTGTACACTCACAAATGCATTAGTCCCTTAACCTATAAGTCTTCAATACACCAAAATCACTAAGGGGCACTAGATGCACTTACAGTTTGGTTCTCTTGTGAAATCTGGATTCCTTTGCCAAGGCAATTGCACCAGTATTGTCACATAAGATTTTCATTGGACCCGATGCACTAGGTATAACACCTAGATCGGATATGAACTCCTTCATCTAGACTCCATCATTTGCTGCTTCTGAAGCAGTTATGTATTCCTCTTCACACGTAGATCCCGCCACGACGCTCTGCTTGGAACTGCACCAACTGACAGCTCCACCATTCAATATAAATACATATCCGGATTGGAACTTAGAGTCATCTGGATCAGTGTCAAAGCTTGCATCGACGTAACTATTTATGACAAGCTCCTTGTCACCTCCATAAATGAGAAACATATCCTTATTCCTTTTCAGGTATTTCAGGATGTTCTTGACGCTGTCCAGTGCTCCACTCCTGGATTACTTTGGTACCTCCCTGCTATACTTATAGCAAGGCACACATCAGGTCTGGTACACAACATTGCATACATGATAGAACCTATGGCTGAAGCATAGGGAATGACTTTTGTTTTCTCTCTATCTTCTGAAGTGGTCGGGCATTGAGTCCGACTCAACTTCACACCTTGTAACACGGGCAAGAACCCTTTCTTTGACTGATCCATTTTGCACTTCTTGAAAACTTTATCAAGGTATGTGCTTTGTGAAAGTCCAATTACGCGTCTTGATCTAACTCTATAGATCTTGATGCCCAATATGTAAGTAGCTTCACCGAGGTCTTTCATTGAAAAACTCTTATTCACGTATCCTTTTATGCTATCCAGAAATTCTGTATTATTTCCAATCAATAATATGTCATCCACATATAATATTAGAAATTCTATAGAGCTCCCACTCACTTTCTTGTAAATACAGGCTTCTCCAAAAGTCTGTACAAAACCATATGCTTTGATCACACTATCAAAGTGTTTATTCCAACTCCGAGAGGCTTGCACCAGTCCATAAATGGATCGCCGGAGATTGCACACTTTGCTACCACCCTTTGGATCGACAAAACCTTCCGGTTGCATCATATACAACTCTTCTTCAAGAAATCCATTCAGGAATGCAGTTTTGACATCCGTCTTCCAAATTTCATAATCATAAAATGCGCAATTGCTAACATGATTTAGACAGACTTAAGCATCTCTACAGGTGAGAAAGTCTCATCGTAGTCAACTCCTTGAACTTGTTGAAAACCTTTCGCAACATGTCGAGCTTTGTAGACAGTAACATTACCGCCAGCGTGAGTCTTCTTCTTGAAGATCTATTTATTTTCTATGGCTTGCCGATCATCGGGCAAATCCACCAAAGTCCATCCTTTGTTCTCATAGATGGATCCCATCTCAGATTTCATGGCCTCAAGCCATTTCGCAGAATCTGGGCTCATCATCGCTTCCTCATAGTTCGTAGGTGCATCATGGTCTAGTAACATGACTCCCAGAACAGGATTACCGTACCACTCTGGTGCGGACTGTACTCTGCAAGACCTACGAGGTTTGGTACTAACTTGATCTGAAGTTTCATGATCATCATCATTAGCTTCCTCACTAATTGGTGTAGGAATCACTAGAACTAATTTCTGTGATGAACTACTTTCCATTTCGGGAGAAGGTACAATTACCTCATCAAGTTCTACTTTCCTCCCACTCACTTCTTTCAAGAGAAACTCCTTCTCTAGAAAGGATCCATTTTTAGCAACATATATCTTGCCTTCGGATCTATGATAGAAGGTGTACCCAATAGTTTCCTTTGGGTATCCTATGAATACACACTTCTTCGATTTGGGTTCGATCTTATCAGGTTGAAGCTTTTTCACATAATCATCATGGCCCCAAACTTTAAGAAACGACAACTTTGGTTTCTTGCCAAACCGCAGTTCATATGGCATCCTCTCAACGGATTTTGATGGTGCCCTATTTAAAGTGAATGCAGCAGTCTCTAAAGCATAACACCAAAACGATAGTAGTAAATCAGTAAGAGACATCATAGATCGCACCATATCCAATAAAGTACGGTTACGACATTCGGACACAACATTACGCTGTGGTGTTTTAGGTGGCGTGAGTTGCGAAACTATTCCACATTGTTTCAAATGAAGACCAAACTCGTAACTCAAATATTCGCCTCCACGATCAGATCGTAAAAAAATTATTTTCTTGTTACGATGATTTTCCACTTCACTTTGAAATTCTTTGAACTTTTCAAATGTTTCAGACTTATGTTTCATTAAGTAGATATACCCATATCTGCTCAAATCATCTGTGAAGGTAAGAAAATAACGATACCCGCCACGAGCCTCAACACTCATTGGACCGCATACATTAGTATGAATTATTTCCAATAAGTTAGTAGCTCGTTCCATTGTTTCGGAGAACGGAGTTTAGTCATCTTGCCCACACTACAAAAAAATACACTTCCATGATTATACGTGTTTGTCACAGTAGGTCACGCTTTCTGTCATGCATGTACATCCATGACGATTTTATGACAGAATCAAGATAGTCATACTTGTGCTGTCGTAGAAGTGTTCCATGACATTGCCAAAATTATCATCATGGAAGTGTCCACTTCCATGACGATAAATCGCTCGTCATAGAAGTGCTTTCGTCAAGGATGACCGACATGTGGCATCCATCGTAACAGCCCGCCGTTAAGCTATCGGGTCCGGTTTTGGATCCGATAACCCGTTAACAACCCCAACCAATGGGGATTTTCCACATGTAAAATCATCATTGGCTGGAGGAAACACATGTCGGCTCACCATTGGGACAGATGTCATGCACTCATTGGACATGAGGCACCTATGATACGTCGACACGTGGCACGGCCCAATAGAGGCCCATTCCGGTGAAAAGGCTGGCCCATTTGAGTTGGTCAAAAGGTAACGGGCTGGCCCACGCAAAGCATGTTAACGGCATGTTCGTATATAGCCCATTTACGGCCCGCTAACTCCCGGCCCATTACGACCTATCGGAATTAAGCCCAGTAGCTTTATCTGGGCCATCCAATATGATTACAGCCCGTTGTAACTTTTGTCCCATGTATGGCCCTTGATGTCTTTCGGCCCATATGAGGCCCTCTATAACTCTCGGCCCATTAAAGGCCCGAGATGAAACTGGCCCATAATGAACAGTGTATCGCTTTATACCCATTAGCGGACCATTATTCTGTCGGCCATTTCCAGCACATGTTAACTTTCGGCCTTCTAAGGGTCCATTTATTCTTGGGCTCATTTCTAGAATTCGTTTATTTATAGTCCGTTACTGGCCTGTTCCGTTTGTGGGCCATATTCAACTCGTGGTTACATTCGGCCCGTTTGTGGCCCGTTAGCCCGTTGGGCTGTTTTCATAGTGTTATCAAATACGGCCTATTAATGGCCCGTTATGATCCACGAATAGTACGACCCATGTTTTCCGAAATGATTACACGCCCCGTGGAAGGCCCATGGATCCTACGGCCCGTAAAAGACCAATGGAACCTACGACCCGAAGAAGGCCCGTGGATCATACGACCCATAGAAAGTCCATGGATCCTATGGCCCATAGAAGGCCCATGGATCCTACGGCCCGTAGAAGGCCCACGGATCCTACGGCCCGCAGGAGGCCCATGGTTACAATAGTCTGTGTGTTGCCATGATTATTGTGGCCTAGTTACCAAAAATAGGTTATTGTGGCCACTAGAAAAACACGGAAAAAGAACTGCAGTGACTACAAGCAAACAACTAAACAAGACAATAAGGAAATAAATAAGCAAGCAACTAACACTAGCCTATTATAGCTATTACACATATTACATCCACTGGGCATCAAAGTTCGCCACCAGTGCAAATATAGGGAACAAAGCAGCATATTACATACACTGGCCGTCAAAATTGGCCACCAATGCAAATAAACAAGGCAGCAAAACAAGTCCATAAATTAAATAACTTCAGAAGAGCTCAAGAAACGTTATCCTGCGTATCCACCATGCTGGTAATAAGCTTAGCAAGCTCATTAGCTTTGTCCTGTTTGGTGCTAAAATCCTCCAACGCTTGCTATTGCACCAGAAAGTATGCATCTGAATGCTCCAGGGACTTCCGCAATCCTTCCGCTTCTTGTCGCAGCACAGCTGGTCGATGTCTTTCAGCTTGTAGTTGAGACTCAAGAAACCGAACTGATTGAGACAGTGAGTTTGAATAGCTTGTGCAAGCAGTAGTGGCCAGTAACTCAAACAGTAAACCAAGACAGGACTTTGGGGTTGCCTCACTGTCTTCAAGATAGTTTTCCTTAGCTGTTTTATCAGCTTTGTTGGAGACCAATAAGGATGTCTCACGATCCCGAACCTTATTATTGCTATCATTGCTTAATAAGGCACTCTTCCCCAATATTCTGTCAGCATTCTAAAAGAAGAAACAAGCAGACACATAACAGGTTTAGCATGTACTAGTATATGAAACTCACTTCAGTGAACCAATTCATTAGTAAGGTGGACAAGATTAAACTAACAAGTCTTCTATTGCCAAGTAGTACATTATAAAGGCATCACAAAACATATATCTATGTCCTATGGTCACTGCATTGTCTTGCCAAATCAAAATAGAGGCACGGTTCAAATCATATCAGTTCAAGAGAAATCAACACTGAAAGAATACAAAGCGTGGGAAACTACATGGCACAACAAGATTTCAGATGGGTACCACAGGTCTACATGTACAACAACACTATTGGCCCTGTTATGATGCTAGTAATGTGCATGATATGAGAAGTCAACTGTATACACAATTGAAATTGAAATCAACAGAGCTATTTATAAGAGGAAACCTGTTAAAGAAACGTGCGTAAACATACCTGTTGTGCCATTGGATTGTCTAATTTAAAAGTAAGTTTTATGAGTAAATACAGTGATACAAGAGCAAAGCAGTATGCACGATAGCAATGGAATCTTAAATGAGAAGAATTGTTCTTCAGGTTTAAGCACTTGTTCTACATGAACAGAGTACAGTAAGACGTAAGCATATAGTACTTAAAATAAAATGAGCTCATAGACCTTACCACATTCTTGGTTCGGGACCAGTAAAGAACAAGGTGTTCCCAGTCATCGTCCAGTAAATGTGTCTCAGGAGAACACAAGGGAATTTGATGAGTTTATTTCCTAGTGGAGTACGTTTTCTTTAGGTAATTCTGATATTGCCACCAAGCATTCTTGAAGATAGCAGAGGTATTAGCACAGGTTACCTCATCCTAAGTTTCCAAATCGGTCCTTCTCTATAGAGAAAAATGGGAAAAATTGTTGTATTATAACCATCATGGAGGTAGAATGTATGGGACAAAGCAAAGTAATTGCCACGAATAACATTACTTACACATAACTCCTGGACAAACACCTTCAAATGACATTTTCCTTCATCTTCTGTATAATATTTCCATGATGGGAAGATACGCACACAGGATTTAACAACATCAAATGCGATAGATGCTAAACGATGAATGGCTGGTTGTGCTTCCTCCATAGGAATACGTGTACTAACTGGTGGAGTTGGGGTTTGCCGTGGTAGTACTGGCGCTTTGGGCACTGGAGCTGCCTTACTAACTGCTCTTGTTTGGGAGCTCTGTGGTGGAGATGGTGATGTGTCAACAGGAACTGGGTTACTATCTGCTGGGGTTGGGGTTAGATTGGGTGAAGCTGGTTCTCTGTCCATCACAGTAGGGGTAAAATCCGCGAGAGTTTGGGTTATGTGTGGTAGGGCTAGTTCTCGTGCATGTACAACTAGGGTGCTATCTCCACCAAGCAATAGCACTGTTTTATTTGAAGACTGTGTTTTTACTCCACTAGATACTGCCATCACCCGCTCCAATTCAAATGGTTGATAAACAGGAAACATAGTTGAATGTACATACATTGTATGAGAGAAAGATGCAATAGATAGTGTGGAAAAAAGAGGGCATTAAATAGTTGACATGTATATTGTTTAACTAAAACGGATATCATGACATAATTTCACATATATGATGTCTATCTAAACTGGATAGCATAGCATAACATAATTCAAAGATATGATGACTAACTAAACAGGATCGCATGACATAATTCACATACATGTTATCTAAGTAACCAGGATCAAATGATTTAATTCACATATGTGATTTATATGCTAAGCAGAGGGCATTCACATATATGATGTCTGAACTAAGAACATGGTGTTGAATATTGTGTATATGATGTCTAAACTATGCAATGCAAGACACCATATGCATGATATGAGCAGTAGAACTGTGCCAAGTTAGAGCATACACCTCGGTGGGGGAATAGGACTGGTCATCTGTCTCTGAGTCCATCTCTGAGGAGCTATCGGGACCCAGCAAGAGATCTGCTTCAACAGGTAGCACAGTCTGCTCTAAAGGCCTTGTTTTCACTACAGATTTTTCCATCACCCACTCAAATGGCTGATTCACGGGAAGAGTAATTTAATGTACAAACATTGTCGACAAATGGAAATTTAATGAAGAAAAGGATGGGCTAGATATCATTCAAATATATGATGCCTGGTGAAACAAGATGGCATTGCACATTTCACATATATTATGGCTGGCTCAAAGACATGAGACTACATAATTCCCATATATAATATTGAAACAAAATAGGTGGCATTACAGAACATGTCTAAACTAAGTAGATGACATATATGATGTCGAAAGTAGGCACTGCAAGGCAACATATGCATGATATGACTAACATCATCATGCCAAGTTAGAGCAAACACCTTGGGGGTAAATAGGAGTGGCCAGCTGCGTCTAAATCTGCCTCAGAACAGATGTCCTCCTCTGGATTACAATCTAGAGAGGGGGGGAGGGTTTGCCATTGAACCCACCATGGAGCTATGTCTGCATGACATTGTATTGCCTCGCAAAACTCTTATCTTTTTCTCTACATGTTCAGCATGACTTTGTACAATATCTGATATGCATACAAAAAGTATATAGTGAGATTATGTAAGGAGAGCATGCAGAAATCTAGAGTAATGGTAACAACCAGTGGATGGATCCAAAAATAATGATAGCAGGCTAATGATTGCTTTAATTTAATAAAAAAACAGATGATGATTGTTTTACTATTTGTTTCCCACCCAAGATGAACAACATAGGCATACCCTAGGTGAACCAGATATTAGATAGAGAAACTATTCATTGCTGCCTCGATATGTGCCCCACAACTAATTTACAACTCAAGTTTGAACATCAATTTGGACCTGACTTGGAGTCTAAGAGGTGAACATGACAATAAAGTAGCAGGTAATATTAAGCAGTGCATAACATAAGCAGAAACAAAAGAGTGCAACCTCTCTTGTTAACCCGTGTACTCCCCAGGTTCATCTGCTGAGTCGATGATGGTGATGTCATTGCGGTGGGTGCGTGCGGCAGGGAAGGAGATCCGAGGCGGCGAAAGACGGTCAGGAGTCATGATGTCTGGTTTGGTGGATGCTTTTGTCGATGGAGCAGCTCAGGTGAGGCGGACGACGTAGCGGCAGGAGCAGGACAAACCACACAAAGTTTTCTTCGACATCTACCTGTAACTGAAGTAATTCTGTAAGGGCTCATTTGGCCTGCATGATTCTAATAACGCAGGGATAGGAAACACACCGGAATAGGATAGGAATGCACATGGTAAACATAGCATTTATAAACACAGGATTTATGTCAACTTGGGTGTTTGGTTCACAGGAATTGGAAGAGCAGAGGAATGCAAAGAAACCTGGCCAAAATAAAGTGAAACCATATGAAAGCGTGTACAGTTAGAATGTTATTCTGCCACCAATGCACTTGGTCTTGTTTTCATGCATAGGATTTTGAAAATTAGGTCCAGGTGGATGTTTTGCTCCATTCCTTTCAACAAAATGCATGAATAATTGAATAGTAGAGTGCCACAGGAAAATTTCCTATTGCTATATTTTTCCGTTGAACCAAAATAGCCCTAATGGATCGCCATGAATGTAGAATAATGTCACGACCGGGTTTTCCGGGGTAATAAATTTCCAGAAAAGACCGTCGTGCTCATCAGCCCCAGGATTACTGTTAGCTGATGAGGTTCCAACTTGTTACAGAAATTCCAAGCAAAATACAAAAATATGTAGTACAAGACCATTCTGGCCTGTGAGTACAACAAATGGTTTCTAGTGGTTGATGGCGGAAGCGGGTTGTGAAACATCATTGTCTATGGGACTCCATTTCCCACGGGAACAGCTGACCAGGTTAATTCCTATCTTCGCGAGGCTGCTATCTCCGTTGAGTGGGTTCCGGGACTGGCATCGCGTCGCTCCTCTCCGTGCAAGAAAAATCTGGCCAAGACAATAGCCAGGGACAAGCCAGTGAGTACTTTGAATGTACTCGCAAACATTAAGAACACAGGTATAATATAACAATGATGTGCTGAAAATATTTTATGCTCATGACGTCAGTCAACAATAGTAAATAAAATTCTGATGCGTGCAGGCGGTTATTTATAGAAAAAATGCAATACATAGTAGTATTAAAATTTATGAAATAAATAACAAGCAATGCCACAGTCGGGCATCTGAGCGACACCACATAAAGGGCTTTAAAAGAAATGCCACAGTCGGGCATCTGAGCGACACCACATAAAGGGCTTTAAAAGAAATGCCACAGTCGGGCGTCTGGGCGACACCACATAAAGGGCTTTAAAAGAAATGCCACAGTCGGGCGTTTGAGCGACACC
>NC_041387.1:120689195-120690503 GCF_002162155.2 Triticum dicoccoides
AGTCGGGCGTCTGAGCGACACCACATAAAGGTCTTTAAAAGAAATGCCACAGTCGGGCGTCTGAGCGACACCACATAAAGGGCTTTAAAAGAAATGCCACAGTCGGGCGTCTGAGCGACACCACATAAAGGGCTTTAAAATAAATGCCACAGTCGGGCGTCTGAGCGACACCACATAAAGGGCTTTAAAAGAAATGCCACAATCGGGCGTCTAAGCGACACCACATAAAGGGCTTTAAAAGAAACAATCATAATGAATATCCCGGAGGTAGAACCATCCCAGAGATATTCGGTAATAACAATAATATCACGGGTTAGTCAACAATAATAATAATCATCATAGATATCACAAGTCACGAGTAGTAATTCCATTTTCTGGTTAACAGTTTCACCTCCGAAGACCGACGCTAAGACCGACACCTGACCCATCCCAGACTGTAATCCTTAACCATGGACACAGCTATTCGAATAGGTTTATTCTCTGCAGAGGATGTACTCTTTACCCACGAGTAACGGATTTCTTTAGTCCAGCAGGACTAATGTCACACCCTAGCTAGTCATGCATTAGAGTGTTGCATCATGTTTACTTCTTCATCAGAAACTTGAAATGGGGATGACAGAACCCCCAGTCCCCTCTGAAACCAACTAGGGTTTACTAAAACAATTTTCAATGAACCTGAAATGCCCTTCTAAAATGCCCATCATTTTTGTCTTGGTTCAGAACCTCTGCCAAAAGTGGTGCACATTTTCCTAGGCCATCCTAGGGTTTTTGAATTAATTCATAAATATTTGAATTTGGGCATTTAAAATTATATAAAATATTTAAATGCTCAAATACCTCCAAACTAAAATGTTTCATGTTGGAAATAGTCCAACTATGGACCAGGAGTGATTTGGTGATTTTTGAAGTTGCCTAGATATTTTATTAAATTCAACAAAGTTGCAGATATATTAAATAAAAACAAAAAGAGAAAAAAAAGGGGAAAAACTTACCTGGCGCCACCGCAGGCCCACCAGCCAGCCCACCTAGCCGGCCCAGCCCAGCACCGCGCCAGCGAGCTGCTTCCGGCCAGGCAGGCAGGCAGGTGCTCGACGGCGAGCACCGCAGCGCGCCACGCAACTGCTCGCCGCCTCCCTCGCCCGGCTAACGCCGTGGATCAGCCTCCCTCTCTCCCCCGAACCCCCCAGACACCCCCTCTCCTCTCCAGCTCCTCCCCCTCGCACGCCCCAGCCATGGCCGACGCCATCGCCGCCACCCCCTCGCCGTAGCCACGCCCTCCGACCACCCCACGCCGTCTCACCGTGTCCA
>NC_041387.1:120690513-120700762 GCF_002162155.2 Triticum dicoccoides
GCGTGCGCCACGCACCTGCTCGCCGCCTCGCCGCTCCCCTCGCCAGGTGACGTCGTGGATCGGCCTCCCTCTCTCCCCCGAACCCCCCAGACACCCCCTCTCCTCTCCAGCTCCTCCCCCTCGCACGCCCCAGCCATGGCCGACGCCATCGCCGCCACCCCCTCGCCGTAGCCACGCCCTCCGACCACCCCACGCCGTCTCACCGTGTCCAGGAGCTCCGCCGCTGTCCACTTCATCGAGCAGCCGAGCCCCGAGCGCTCGCAACGCCCGAGTCCACCGCACCGACCTCGCCCGAGCTCACCGTCGCCGGAGATCCCCTTCAACGCCATCGTCGCTCTGGTCCATCTCCGGCCGCACCAAGGACTCCGTCGCACTCACTGTGAGCTTAGCCATCTTTCCCTCCCTTCCGTTCTTGCTCCCGAGCCGTGTAGCAACCTCCCGGAGCTCAACCGCACCCACCGCCGTGGACCTCGTCGCCGACGTGCTCCCGGTCATCCTCCGGCCACAAGATGGTGTCCATCTTACTCACCAAGTCCCGCAGCACCTAGCTAGCTACTCCACGAGCCTCACCGAACCCTCTAGCGTCAAGTTCGTCTTCGGCCGAACCCCGGTGGCCGCCAAGGTCGTCGCCGGCGCCAACTCCGGCCACCCCGACCTCAACGGACTCCGCCAAGAGCTGCGGCTTGTCCTCAGCTCCCTTCCGGTGGTCTCCTCGGCCCATTTGGTGGCCGAATTGGACAAAACCACTCCCGCCGCCGCGTCGGGCTCGCCGGCGGCTAAACGCCGGTGCAGCCGACCCGGGTTTGACCACGGGTGGGCCCTGGTTGACTCCCCTGAGTCAATGACAGGTGGGGCCCAGCCCTGTTAATTAAACAGGATTAGTTTTAATTAAATTTTAATTAAAATAATCACCCTGACATGCGGGACCCACTGTCAGGTTTGACCTGGACCAGTTCCGTTGACCTGCTGACGTCACACTGACGTCAGGCTGACGCAGTAATTGATTTTCTGGATTTAATTTAAATCAGGAAATTCCAGAATATTATTTAAACTTCAAAAATTCATAACTTTTATTCTGTAACTCCAAATTGGACAAATTATATATGAAAAATGATCAGAAAAATCCAATCTATCCATCTGTACTATTTTCATGCATGATCAAACAAGTTAAATTGATGTTTTAAGCAGAACAAGGAAAAGCAATTTAAAAGGCCATATTTGAATTTGAAATTTGAATCCTTGATTCAAATTTGTTCAAACCCTTCTGGTTTTAGTTGCATTAGCCCAATACACTCATTTTGCCATGTCTCATGCATGCATCATATTGTTGCATACTGTTTGGTAATGTTTGTGAATCGGTGCTCTCTGCGGCAGGTTCTGTCCCCGAAGAGTACCGTGATTACCCTAACGAAGAACCGTATCAGTGCATCGAACCATCAGGCAAGCAACGAACCATTTGATCATATCGATACAATCCCATGTTCTTGCTCCTGCTCTCTTTTACTGCATTAAGACAACGCGTTTCAAACTGCTGTGTGCTACGGTAGTTGAACCCATTTCCTCTGCATGACCTGTCATTGCCATAGTAACTAGATGAAACCCACTAGCATGTGTAGGAGTTGTTTGAGCCATATGTATGTGTTGTTCCTACCTTGCTATGCCTGCTATGCTTAGAGTCGTGTCAGGTCTGGTTCATCTGGGTGATGGGCTAGAGTGAAATGTTATGTCGGTAATGAGAGTGGTGTGGTGAACACGATTTGGTAAAGGTATCGATGAGAGGCCATGTAGGAGTACATGGTGGGTTGTTTCATTGAAGCCGACCTTAAGCACTGAGATCTGTATGCGTGATTTAAGATACAGCTACTACCATGCATTGGGCCCTGAAATATGACCCCGCTCGACTTCTTATTCACCCTAGCTCTCTGTCCAGGAGTTGCAAGTAGTTTCTGGTGTTTGTAGCCTACTGGAGGCCGTGGACAGCGCTGACCGTAGGGGTGGGCTGTGATGCGGTAGGTACGTGGCACGGTGTACCGAATACCTGTTAGGTATCTCGGGAACCCTGTTCACATCGTTCGGGGCCGTATGGGAAACCTCGGCCGGACTCCCTGCGGATGGAACCTGAATAGGCGATAAACCTGTACTAGAGGCTTAAGTGTTTAGGTAGGTCGTGGTCTACACCCACGTCGGCTTTCCCTTGAAGTCTGCCGAGCACATGTCGTGTGCAGACGCTAAGTGGTGGAAACATGTATGAAGAAGTACACCCCTGCAGGGTTATCATAATCTATTCGAATAGCCGCGTCCGCGGTAAAGGACTACTTGGTTGCCTATACAGTTCATAGACAAGTAAATGGAAACTGTTAAAAGCCTCAAGATAAGTGTGAGTGCCGAGGATGGCTCTTCCGTAGGAAGACGGAGGCGAATCCTCGGTAGTGTATTGAAGTGGTGAGTAGTGGACTCGTGTGCGCAAAACCATTTCAAGTTGGAGTCTCGTAGGATAGTCTAGCCAAGAGTCAAGGCTGGCTTGCTGCAATAACTCCACCAACCCTTCTTGATACTAAGTATGTATGTAGGATCTGATGTAAGTCTTGCTGAGTACCTTTGTACTCATGTTGCTATAATTTACATTTTTACAGAAGACGCTGCAACCCCTTCTGATGGGTTCTATGTAGACGTTGACATCAACGAGTAGGCTGAAAGACCCAGGTGGTGACCCTGAGCTTGTGAAGGACCACGTAGTATAGTTAGGCTTTCCAAGCCTCTTTTATTTTACTAGTTGTCTGTACTCAGACAAGTTACTTCCGCTGCTGGTTTGTATGACTGTATGACTTGTATGTTGGGTCGTGAGACCCGTACCTTTGTGTATGTCATGTATGGCTCTCTGAGCCTTAAATAAAGTACTTGTGTCATAGAGTCATGTTGTGATGCTTCGTTGTATTTGCACATATCGAGCATATTGTGTGTATGATTGAAATGCTTGGTATGTGTGGGATCTGACTATCTAGTTGTTTATCTTTAGTAGCCTCTCTTACCGGGAAATGTCTCCTAGTGTTACCGCTGAGCCATGGTAGCTTGCTACTGCTCTGGAACACTTAGGCTGGCCGGCATGTGTCCTTCTTCGTTCCTGTGTCTGTCCCTTCGGGGAAATGTCACGCTTTGAGTACCGGAGTCCTGTTAGCCCGCTACAGCCCGGTTTACCGGAGTCCTGCTAGCCCAGTGCTACAGCCCGGACTCACTTGCTGATGACCGACACGTTCGAAGCTGGGTCATGGATGCCTGTCCCTGTAAGTCTGTGCCACTTTGGGTTTACGACTAATCATGTCAGCCCGGGCTCCTTATCATATGGATGCTAGCGACACTATCATATACGTGAGCCAAAAGGCGGAAATGGTTCCGGGCAAAGGTAAGGCGACACCCGTGGGAATACCGTGCGTGAGGCCGCAAAGTGATATGAGGTGTTACCGGCTAGATCGATGTGACATTGAGTCGGGGTCCTGACAGCGTTGGCATCAGAGCCGGACTGCCTGTAGGTTCTCCAAGCCAAACTGGTCGATGTTGAGTCTAGAAATTCTTTAGTTATATGTAGGGGAATTGTTTGTGGGTTGGAACGTAAGGCTCCTTTTACTTCTTTATCTTATAACATTCTGATCTGAGTCAGTCCATTCTTCTACCGGGGGTTAAGGAATTAGGATCTATTCTCTCTATCAGGGTCACGTGTTACTAATCAGTAGTACCTTATAAGTTTGATGGATACAAGCCTAGTTCAGTTCTACCACCACATTATGTTGTTAGAATGGATTCAGAACTTTGATATGATGATGTTGAGTGTGTATGAAATCCTTTGTCAAATGTCTCAAAATCCTTCTTGAGCATTTACAGCTGTTATGCTGCCGAAATTTTGCTAGAAATTCTAATGCCCTTGCATTATGATTGTGCTTTCAGATGGCCACTCGCGACCTCAATCAAGTGGTTCGCCTGACTCGATGCCTAGATGTACCCGGCCATACTGCCAAGTTGGTCAGGGTAATGACTGAGGCTGGATACCGCTGGTATCCTGAGTACACGGTCGAAGAGCAATTCCGAGACTTTAATCAAAGCCAGTATCTCTGCACTGTCAGGATATTTCCATCTTATCCTGGATCCACCGAGCCTCTTCACTGCTCCTATGGTCTCGGGGTTACTATTGAGATGGCTGTGCAGGACGCCGCCTACTCTATGATGATCATTATGCGAGTCAGATCTGGTCTATTTCGGGACTCTGATTTCCGGTATATGCCAGGATCACTTCCGGGAGCACAAGGGTATCTCCAGGCTATTTATGCTGACCCCACTCAGGAGGATTCACGGACTCGCACCACTGCTGAGATGCTCGAGGATAAGGACCGTGAAAATCGGGCCTTGAGGTTAGAGCTCTTCAATACCCGTGCTGACCACTGGGCCACTTTGACTCGGTTCGCACCGGCGGTGCAAGCTGGATATTCAGATATGCGCGATCTCTATCCTGTGAGATCTGCTCTGCCAGACGTGATGGTTTGGCGTGATGTAGGAGGCATCACCCCACCTCGCGGTCCCCGCAGGCCACCGTTTGTTGGTCCAAGGCCTCATCCTAGCCCCTATGGTCCACAAGCCCCGCGAGATCGTCTGTTTCCGGATGATCATGTTGAGCTTCCAGGCTATGGAGGTGATTTCTACGAGGACTACTACGGATCGGTCTGAGTTAGCAGTAGTATCACTAGTTCGCACTAGCTGTGTCTTCTATCGTCCCGCGTGACTCGTGGGATATGACCTAGTTTGTACTCCTTCCGGAGGTGTAGAAAAATAATGTATAGGAGCTTGGAATGCCTTCGATGAGATGTAATCCTCTTTTCACCGTAATAGTACCTTGTTTGGTCTTGTACTAAACCCTGTATGGTGTGTATGACGATGGAATAAAGAAGCAGTTTCTGTATCTACCATGTCATACGGATGATCATCTTGCATTTCGAGTTACTCCTTACATTTTTACCCTATGTCGGAATTTTATCATCCTGACTAAATCATTGTCTTGTTTCCCTAGGATGGTCAACACGCGCGCTAACCCTGCTTCTCAAGAGCAGGCCGAAGGCAGTGAAGCCAGGGATGTAAATCTGCCTCATCCTCCTTCACTAGCCGAGGTTATGATGGAAGCTGAGAGAAACAAGCGGGAGACCAACCGTTTGTTGGAGCGTATTGAACAGAACACAGCACACCATCAGAGGACTAACGTGGTGTCACTTAGTGATTTTATCAAATTGCATCCACCCACGTTCCACCACTCCGTCGAGCCTCTCGACGCTGATGACTGGCTTCGCAGTATCTCTCACAAACTGCGTTCCGCGCTGGTAGCGGAGGCTGACAAGGTCACCTTTGCTGCATATCATCTTGAAGGCCCCGCCAGTCTATGGTGGGAGAATTATGGAGCTATGCGCCCGGCGGGCCATGTCACTACTTGGGCTGAGTTCAGTGAGGCTTTCCGTGAACATCACATTCCGGAGGGTCTCATGGACCGTAAACGTGAAGAATTTTGCAGTTTCACCCAAGGCCGACTTTCTGTGGATGCTTACAGCAGGGAGTTTGGTAATCTCGCGCGATATGCAACTGAGGAAGTGTCTACCGATGCTAAGAAGCAAGCAAGGTTCCGTAAGGGCCTTAGTCCTGAGCTTCGCCGCGACCTCCGTCTGCATGAGTGCACATCTTTTCAGAAACTTGTCAACAAAGCCATCAGTGCTGAAACTGGTCAGACTGACTATGACGCAACACGCAAGCATGGCCGTGACATGGGTTCCTCATCTGGTGCTGGTCCTCAGAAGCGCCGCGTGTGGGTACCCAACACCGCCCTGCCACCCAGGTTCACACCGAGGCCATCCTTCCAGGCGCCTCGCCCCGTTCAACAGTCTGCTCCAGCCAAGCCCTATGGGGGTCCAACTAACAATGCTCCTCCACGTACCAGTTCCGTGACTTGTTTCAAGTGTGGGGAATCTGGTCACTATATGCGTGAGTGTCCCCAGACCAACCCCAATCAATCTGCTAAAGTTGTTGGCCGTGGCAAGCCGACAGGACAAATATTCCACGCCAAGCCGGTCACCGCTTCACGTGGCCATGTCAACTGTATTTCTGCCGAAGAAGCTCAAGAGGATCCCAACGTCGTTCTCGGTACGCTTCTTGTTAATTGCCACCCGGCATCTGTTCTTTTCGATACAGGAGCCTCTCATTCTTTTATATCTGAAAATTATGCTCGTTTGCATAACGTCGCATTCGGTGATATGCCAACCTCTATGGTAATTCAAACTCCGGGATCCAAATGGCAAACTTCTCGAGTAAGCCATGGTAATGAAATCCAAGTCGACAGACTTGTTTTCCTCGCGTCTTTGATAGCCCTTAAATCTTCAGATATTAATATCATTTTGGGTATGGACTGGATGTCGGCTCATCATGCCCAAATCGATTGCTTCTCTAGGACTGTTCAACTCACCCACCCTTCGGGAAAGATAGTCAATGTCTTGACCCGAATAGCTAAGCGACAATTATATTCTCTTAACGCCAGCCCTTTGCCAGACCTTGAGGACGTTCCGGTAGTCCGTGACTTCCCGGATGTCTTTCCAGAGGAATTGCCAGGTGTTCCACCTGACAGGGATGTTGAGTTCGTAATAGACCTCATTCCAGGAACCGTTCCGATTGCTAGAAGACCTTATAAGATGGCACCCCTAGAACTAGCCGAGCTTAAGAAACAACTCGATGAGTCCTTGAAAAAGGGTTTCATCCGACCTAGCTCTTCTCCGTGGGCTTGCCCCGTCCTATTCGTCAAGAAGAAGGATGGTACGGACCGGATGGTTGTAGATTACCGACCTGTCAATTTGGTCACAATCAAGAACAAATATCCACTTCCCAGGATCAACGACCTGTACGATCAGCTCGCTGGATCCTCAGTCTTTTCCAAAATGGATTTGAGGTTGGGCTACCATCAAATCAAAATCAGAAACGGGGACATTCCTAAAACGGCCTTTGTTACTCGTTACGGCCAATACGAGTACACCGTCATGTCCTTCGGTTTAACCAACGCTCCAGCCACCTTTTCTCGGTTAATGAACTCAATCTTCATGGAGTATTTGGATAAATTCGTCGTGGTTTACCTCGATGATATACTCATCTACTCCAAGAACGAGGAAGAACATGCCGAACATCTAAGGCTAGTGTTGCAGAAACTTCGAGAGCATCGCCTTTATGCCAAATTTTCTAAATGTGAATTCTGGTTGTCAGAAGTGACCTATCTGGGTCATGTAATATCTGGTAAAGGTATTGCTGTTAACCCTGAGCGAGTTCAAGCCGTCCTTAACTGGACTCCACCTGAATCGGTCAAGCAAGTTCGGAGTTTTCTAGGCTTAGCGAGCTATTGTCGTCGCTTTGTCGAGAACTTCTCCAAGGTTGCCAAACCTCTAACCGAACTCCTCAAGAAAGATAAGAAGTTCGAGTGGACTCCACAATGTGAGCACAGCTTTCAGGAACTGAAAAGACGCCTGACTTCTGCTCCCGTACTGGTACCGCCAGACTTTTCTAAGGACTTTGTTATCTACTGCGACGCCTCGCGACAAGGACTAGGTTGCATTCTCATGCAAGATCGACACGTAATTGCCTACGCTTCACGGCAATTGCACCCACATGAGGAGAATTATCCTACTCATGATCTAGAGCTTGCAGCCGTAGTCTATGCACTTAAGACCTGGCGACATTACCTCCTCGGTAATCGTTGCGAAATATTCACTGATCACCAAAGTCTGAAGTATATTTTCACCCAACCGGATTTGAATCTCAGGCAGAGACGTTGGGTTGAATTGATCACAGACTTCGACTTAGGAATAACCTACACCCCAGGGAAAGCCAACGTCATGGCTGATGCGCTAAGTCGTAAATCTTATTGTAACAATCTGATGTTACAACAAAGTCAACCGCTTCTCCATGAGGAATTTCGAAAGCTTAACCTTCACATTGTTCCTCAAGGATTTCTCTCCACCTTGGTGGCGAAACCTACTCTTACGGATCAAATCATTGCTGCCCAGAAGCGAGATAAGGGAATAGCTAAGATCAAGGAGAACATTGCTAGCGGAGGTGCTAGTTGTTTCTCCACAAATGATCATGGTGTTGTGTACTTTGAGAACCGTCTAGTGGTTCCCAAGAACCAGCATCTACGGCAGTTGATCCTTAAGGAGGCTCATGAATCTCCTCTCACTATTCATCCCGGTAGTACTAAGATGTATCAGGACCTACGCCAGAGGTTTTGGTGGACTAGGATGAAGAGAGAAATTGCTCAGTATATTGCTAATTGCGACGTCTGTCGTCGTGTAAAAGCAGAGCATCAACGGCCTGCTGGCACCCTTCAACCCCTATCTATTCCTGAATGGAAATGGGATAAAATTGGTATGGATTTCATTACCGGTTTTCCCAGGACCAAGAGAGGGAATAATGCTATTTTCGTCGTGGTCGATCGTCTTTCCAAAGTAGCCCATTTCTACTTATACATCTCCCGAATAGTGTCTCTTCATGGTGTTCCTTTGGAAATTAACTCGGATCGAGGAAGTCTTTTCACCTCTCAATTTTGGGAAAGTTTCCAAAATGCTATGGGAACTCGTCTCTCCTTTAGCACCGCTTTCCACCCTCAGTCGAGTGGTCAAGTGGAACGCGTCAACCAAATTCTAGAAGACATGCTTCGAGCCTCTGTTATCTCATTCGGAATGGACTGGGAGAAGTGCCTTCCATTTGCCGAATTCGCTTATAACAACAGCTATCAATCTAGCTTGGGTAAAGCCCCTTTTGAAGTTCTCTATGGACGACGATGTCGAACACCCCTTAACTGGTCAGAGACCGGGGAAAGACAATTCTTTGGCCCGGATATGATTCAGGAAGCAGAAGAGCAAGTTCGTATCGTTCGTGAAAAGTTGAAAACAGCCCAATCTCGTCAAAAGAGTCAATATGACCGAAAACATAAGGCTATGACTTTCGAGGTTGACGAGAAGGCTTATCTTCGGGTCACCCCTCTGAAGGGAACCCATCGTTTCGGTATCAAAGGCAAATTGGCTCCTCGTTACATTGGACCTTTTCGCATTCTTGCCAAACGAGGAGAAGTTGCCTACCAGTTGGAACTACCTCCGCACCTCTCCAGAGTTCACGATGTCTTCCACGTTTCTCAACTCAGGCGTTGCTTCTCGGATCCTATCCGTGAAGTGGACCACGAAACGCTTGATCTCCAAGATAATCTTACATATCGAGAGTACCCCGTTTGTATCCTCGATCAGGCCGAACGTACCACCCGACGTCATAATATCAAGTTTCTCAAGGTTCAATGGTCGCACCATTCTGAGGATGAAGCAACTTGGGAAAGGGAGGATCGTCTTCGACTCGAGTACCCCGCCTTCTTCCCGGAGGAACCCAAATCTCGGGACGAGATTCTTTTGAGTGGGGGTGAGTTGTCACAACCTAGCTAGTCATGCATTAGAGTGTTGCATCATGTTTACTCTTTCATCAGAAACTTGAAATGGGGATGACAGAACCCCCAGTCCCCTCTGAAACCAACTAGGGTTTACTAAAATAATTTTCAATGAACCTGAAATGCCCTTCTAAAATGCCCATCATTTTTGTCTTGGTTCAGAACCTCTGCCAAAAGTGGTGCACATTTTCCTAGGCCATCCTAGGGTTTTTGAATTAATTCATAAATATTTGAATTTGGGCATTTAAAATTATATAAAATATTTAAATGCTCAAATACCTCCAAACTAAAATGTTTCATGTTGGAAATAGTCCAACTATGGACCAGGAGTGATTTGGTGATTTTTGAAGTTGCCTAGATATTTTATTAAATTCAACAAAGTTGCAGATATATTAAATAAAAACAGAAACAGAAAAAAAAAGGGGAAAAACTTACCTGGCGCCACCGCAGGCCCACCAGCCAGCCCACCTGGCCGGCCCAGCCCAGCACCGCGCCAGCGAGCTGCTTCCGGCCAGGCAGGCAGGCAGGTGCTCGACGGCGAGCACCGCAGCGCGCCACGCAGCTGCTCGCCGCCTCGCCGCCTCCCTCGCCCGGCTAACGCCGTGGATCAGCCTCCCTCTCTCCCCCGAACCCCCCAGACACCCCCTCTCCTCTCCAGCTCCTCCCCCTCGCACGCCCCAGCCATGGCCGACGCCATCGCCGCCACCCCCTCGCCGTAGCCACGCCCTCCGACCACCCCACGCCGTGCCACCGTGT
>NC_041387.1:120700852-120701613 GCF_002162155.2 Triticum dicoccoides
AGCCATGGCCGACGCCATCGCCGCCACCCCCTCGCCGTAGCCACGCCCTCCGACCACCCCACGCCGTCTCACCGTGTCCAGGAGCTCCGCCGCTGTCCACTTCATCGAGCAGCCGAGCCCCAAGCGCTCGCAACGCCCGAGTCCACCGCACCGACCTCGCCCGAGCTCACCGTCGCCGGAGATCCCCTTCAACGCCATCGTCGCTCCGGTCCATCTCCGGCCGCACCAAGGACTCCGTCGCACTCACTGTGAGCTTAGCCATCTTTCCCTCCCTTCCATTCTTGCTCCCGAGCCGTGTAGCAACCTCCCGGAGCTCAACCGCACCCACCGCCGTGGACCTCGTCGCCGACGTGCTCCCGGTCATCCTCCGGCCACAAGATGGTGTCCATCTTACTCACCAAGTCCCGCAGCACCTAGCTAGCTACTCCACGAGCCTCACCGAACCCTCTAGCGTCAAGTTCGTCTTCGGCCGAACCCCGGTGGCCGCCAAGGTCGTCGCCGGCGCCAACTCCGGCCACCCCGACCTCAACGGACTCCGCCAAGAGCTGCGGCTTGTCCTCAGCTCCCCTCCGGTGGTCTCCTCGGCCCATTTGGTGGCCGAAATGGCCAAAACCACTCCCGCCGCCGCGTCGGGCTCGCCGGCGGCTAAACGCCGGTGCAGCCGACCCGGGTTTGACCACGGGTGGGCCCTGGTTGACTCCCCTGAGTCAATGACAGGTGGGGCCCAGCCCTGTTAATTAAACAGGATTAGTTTTAATTAA
>NC_041387.1:120701623-120714924 GCF_002162155.2 Triticum dicoccoides
GTAAAGGTATTGCTGTTAACCCTGAGCGAGTTCAAGCCGTCCTTAACTGGACTCCACCTGAATCGGTCAAGCAAGTTCGGAGTTTTCTAGGCTTAGCGAGCTATTGTCGTCGCTTTGTCGAGAACTTCTCCAAGGTTGCCAAACCTCTAACCGAACTCCTCAAGAAAGATAAGAAGTTCGAGTGGACTCCACAATGTGAGCACAGCTTTCAGGAACTGAAAAGACGCCTGACTTCTGCTCCCGTACTGGTACCGCCAGACTTCTCCAAGGACTTTGTTATCTACTGCGACGCCTCGCGACAAGGACTAGGTTGCATTCTCATGCAAGATCGACACGTAATTGCCTATGCTTCACGGCAATTGCACCCACACGAGGAGAATTATCCTACTCATGATCTAGAGCTTGCAGCTGTAGTCTATGCACTTAAGACCTGGCGACATTACCTCCTCGGTAATCGTTGCGAAATATTCACTGATCACCAAACTCTAAAGTACATTTTCACCCAACCGGATCTGAATCTCAGGCAAAGACGTTGGGTTGAACTGATCACAGACTTCGACTTAGGAATAACCTACACCCCAGGGAAAGCCAACGTCATGGCTGATGCGCTAAGTCGTAAATCTTATTGTAACAATCTGGTGTTATAACAAAGTCAACCGCTTCTCCATGAGGAATTTCGGAAGCTTAACCTTCACATTGTTCCTCAAGGATTTCTTTCCACCTTGGTGGCGAAACCTACTCTTACGGATCAAATCATTGCTGCCCAGAAGCGAGATAAAGGAATATCTAAAATCAAAGAGAACATTGCTAGCGGAGGTGCTAGTTGTTTCTCCACAAATGATCATGGTGTTGTGTACTTTGAGAACCGTCTAGTGGTTCCCAAGAACCAGCATCTACGGCAGTTGATCCTTAAGGAGGCTCATGAATCTCCTCTCACTATTCATCCCGGTAGTACTAAGATGTATCAGGACCTACGCCAGAGGTTCTGGTGGACTAGGATGAAGAGAGAAATTGCTCAGTATATTGCTAATTGCGACGTCTGTCGTCGTGTAAAAGCAGAGCATCAACGGCCTGCTGGCACCCTTCAACCCCTAGCTATTCCTGAATGGAAATGGGATAAAATTGGTATGGATTTCATTACCGGTTTTCCCAGGACTAAGAGAGGGAATAATGCTATCTTCGTCGTGGTCGATCGTCTTTCCAAGGTAGCCCATTTCTTACCTGTTCGTGAGAGTATAACCGCTAGCCAGCTGGCAGACTTATACATCTCCCGAATAGTGTCTCTCCATGGTGTTCCTTTGGAAATTAACTCGGATCGAGGAAGTCTCTTCACCTCTCGATTTTGGGAAAGTTTCCAAAATGCTATGGGAACCCGTCTCTCCTTTAGCACCGCCTTCCACCCTCAGTCGAGCGGTCAAGTGGAACGCGTCAACCAGATTCTAGAAGACATGCTTCGAGCCTCTGTTATCTCATTCGGAATGGACTGGGAAAAGTGCCTTCCATTTGCCGAATTCGCTTACAACAACAGCTATCAATCTAGCCTGGGTAAAGCCCCTTTTGAAATTCTCTATGGACGACGGTGTCGAACATCCCTTAACTGGTCAGAGACCGAGGAAAGACAATTCTTTGGCCCGGATATGATTCAGGAAGCAGAAGAACAAGTTCGCATCGTACGTGAAAAGTTGAAAACAGCCCAATCTCGTCAAAAGAGTCAATATGACCGAAAACATAAGGCTATGACTTTCGAGGTTGACGAGAAGGCTTATCTTCGGGTCACCCCTCTGAAGGGAATCCATCGTTTCGGTATCAAAGGCAAATTGGCTCCTCGTTACATTGGACCTTTTCGCATTCTCGCCAAACGGGGAGAAGTTGCCTACCAGTTGGAACTACCTCCGCATCTCTCCAGAGTCCACGATGTCTTCCACGTTTCCCAACTCAGGCGTTGCTTCTTGGATCCTATCCGTGAAGTGGACCACGAAACGCTTGATCTCCAAGATAATCTTACATATCGAGAGTACCCCGTTCGTATCCTCGATCAGGCCGAGCGTACCACTCGACGTCATAATATCAAGTTTCTCAAGGTTCAATGGTCGCACCATTCTGAGGATGAAGCAACTTGGGAAAGGGAGGATCGTCTTCGACTCGAGTACCCCGCCTTCTTCCCGGAGGAACCCAAATCTCGGGACGAGATTCTTTTGAGTGGGGGTGAGTTGTCACACCCTAGCTAGTCATGCATTAGAGTGTTGCATCATGTTTACTTCTTCATCAGAAACTTGAAATGGGGATGACAGAACCCCCAGTCCCCTCTGAAACCAACTAGGGTTTACTAAAACAATTTTCAATGAACCTGAAATGCCCTTCTAAAATGCCCATCATTTTTGTCTTGGTTCAGAACCTCTGCCAAAAGTGGTGCACATTTTCCTAGGCCATCCTAGGGTTTTTGAATTAATTCATAAATATTTGAATTTGGGCATTTAAAATTATATAAAATATTTAAATGCTCAAATACCTCCAAACTAAAATGTTTCATGTTGGAAATAATCCAACTATGGACCAGGAGTGATTTGGTGATTTTTGAAGTTGCCTAGGTATTTTATTAAATTCAACAAAGTTGCAGATATATTAAATAAAAACAGAAACAGAAAAAAAGGGGAAAAGCTTACCTGTCGCCCAGTACCGGCCCACCTGCCGGCCCAGCCCAGCACCGCGCCAGCGAGCTGCTTCCGGCCAGGCAGGCAGGCAGGTGCTCGACGGCGAGCACCGCATGGGTGCCACGCACCTGCTCGCCGCCTCGCCGCCTCCCTCGCCCGGCTAACGCCGTGGATCGGCCTCCCTCTCTCCCCCGAACCCCCCAGACACCCCCTCTCCTCTCCAGCTCCTCCCCCTCGCACGCCCCAGCCATGGCCGACGCCATCGCCGCCACCCCCTCGCCGTAGCCACGCCCTCCGTCCACCCCACGCCGTGCCACCGTGTCCAGGAGCTCCGCCGCCGTCCACTTCATCGAGCTAGCCGAGCCCCGTGTGCTCGTGCGGCCCGAGACCACCGCACCGACCTCGCCCGAGCTCACCGTCGCCGGAGATCCCCTTCAACGCCGTCGCCGCCTCAGCTCGTCCCCGACCTCACCGGTGGCCTCTACGGGAGCGCTGTGAGCCTAGCTACTCCTCCGACCCTCTCTCTCTCATTCCTGAGCCGTGTAGCCACCGCACGAGGATCACACGCCCGCACCGCCGCGGACCTCGTCGCCGACGTGCTTCCGGCCACACTCCGGCCACAAGATGGTGTCCATCTTACTCACCGAGTCCCGCAACACCTAGCTAGCTACTCCACGAGCCTCACCGACCCCTCTAGCGCCAAGTTCACCTCCGACCGAGCCCTGGTGGCCGCCAAAGTCGTCGCCGGCGCCAACTCCGGCCACCCCGACCTCAACGGACTCCGCCAAGAGCTGCGGTTTGTCCTCAGCTCCCCTCCGGTGGTCTCCGCGGCCCATTTGGTGGCCGAAATGGCCAAAACCACTCCCGCCGCCGCGTCGGGCTCGCCGGCGGCTAAACGCCGGTGCAGCCGACCCGGGTTTGACCACGGGTGGGCCCTGGTTGACTCCCCTGAGTCAATGACAGGTGGGGCCCAGCCCTGTTAATTAAACAGGATTAGTTTTAATTAAATTTTAATTAAAATAATCACCCTGACATGCGGGACCCACTGTCAGGTTTGACCTGGACCAGTTCCGTTGACCTGCTGACGTCACACTGACGTCAGGCTGACGCAGTAATTGATTTTCTGGATTTAATTTAAATCAGGAAATTCCAGAATATTATTTAAACTTCAAAAATTCATAACTTTTATTCTGTAACTCCAAATTGGACAAATTATATATGAAAAATGATCAGAAAAATCCAATCTATCCATCTGTACTATTTTCATGCATGATCAAACAAGTTAAATTGATGTTTTAAGCAGAACAAGGAAAAGCAATTTAAAAGGCCATATTTGAATTTGAAATTTGAATCCTTGATTCAAATTTGTTCAAACCCTTCTGGTTTTAGTTGCATTAGCCCAATACACTCATTTTGCCATGTCTCATGCATGCATCATATTGTTGCATACTGTTTGGTAATGTTTGTGAATCGGTGCTCTCTGCGGCAGGTTCTGTCCCCGAAGAGTACCGTGATTACCCTAACGAAGAGCCGTATCAGTGCATCGAACCATCAGGCAAGCAACGAACCATTTGATCATATCGATACAATCCCATGTTCTCGCTCCTGCTCTCTTTTACTGCATTAAGACAACGCGTTTCAAACTGCTGTGTGCTACGGTAGTTGAACCCATTTCCTCTGCATGACCTGTCATTGCCACAGTAACTAGATGAAACCCACTAGCATGTGTAGGAGTTGTTTGAGCCATATGTATGTGTTGTTCCTACCTTGCTATGCCTGCTATGCTTAGAGTCGTGTCAGGTCTGGTTCATCTGGGTGATGGGCTAGAGTGAAATGTTATGTCGGTAATGAGAGTGGTGTGGTGAACACGATTTGGTAAAGGTATCGATGAGAGGCCATGTAGGAGTACATGGTGGGTTGTTTCATTGAAGCCGACCTTAAGCACTGAGATCTGTATGCGTGATTTAAGATACAGCTACTACCATGCATTGGGCCCTGAAATATGACCCCGCTCGACTTCTTATTCACCCAAGCTCTCTGTCCAGGAGTTGCAAGTAGTTTCTGGTGTTTGTAGCCTACTGGAGGCCGTGGACAGCGCTGACCGTAGGGGTGGGCTGTGATGCGGTAGGTACGTGGCACGGTGTACCGAATACCCGTTAGGTATCTCGGGAACCCTGTTCACATCGTTCGGGGCCGTATGGGAAACCTCGGCCGGACTCCCTGCGGAATGAACCTGAATAGGCGATAAACCTGGACTAGAGGCTTAAGTGTTTAGGTAGGTCATGGTCTACACCCACGTCGGCTTTCGCTTGAAGTCTGCCGAGCACATGTCGTGTGCAGACGCTAAGTGGTGGAAACATGTATGAAGAAGTACACCCCTGCAGGGTTATCATAATCTATTCGAATAGCCGCGTCCGCGGTAAAGGACTACTTGGTTGCCTATACAGTTCATAGACAAGTAAATGGAAACTGTTAAAAGCCTCAAGATAAGCGTGAGTGCCGAGGATGGCTCTTCCGTAGGAAGACGGAGGCGAATCCTCGGTAGTGTATTGAAGTGGTGAGTAGTGGACTCGTGTGCGCAAAACCATTTCAAGTTGGAGTATCGTAGGATAGTCTAGCCAAGAGTCAAAGCTGGCTTGCTGCAATAACTCCACCAACCCTTCTTGATAACATGCATGTATGTAGGATCTGATGTAAGTCTTGCTGAGTACCTTTATACTCATGTTGCTATAATCTACATTTTTCAGAAGACGCTGCAACCCCTTCTGATGGGTTCTATGTAGACGTTGACATCAACGAGTAGGCTAAAGACCCAGGTGGTGACCCTGAGCTTGTGAAGGACCTTGTAGTATAGCTAGGCTTCCCAAGCCTCTTTTATTTTACTAGTTGTCTGTACTCAGACAAGTTACTTCCGCTGCTGGTTTGTATGACTGTATGACTTGTATGTTGGGTCGTGAGACCCGTACCTTTGTGTATGTCATGTATGGCTCTCTGAGCCTTAAATAAAGTACTTGTGTCATAGAGTCATGTTGTGATGCTTCGTCGTATTTGCACATATCGAGCATATTGTGTGTATGATTGAAATGCTTGGTATGTGTGGGATCTGACTATCTAGTTGTTTATCTTTAGTAGCCTCTCTTACCGGGAAATGTCTCCTAGTGTTACTGCTGAGCCATGGTAGCTTGCTACTGCTCTGGAACACTTAGGCTGGCCGGCATGTGTCCTTCTTCGTTCCTGTGTCTGTCCCTTCGGGGAAATGTCACGCTTTGAGTACCGGAGTCCTGTTAGCCCGCTACAGCCCGGTTTACCGGAGTCCTGCTAGCCCAGTGCTACAGCCCGGACTCACTTGCTGATGACCGACACGTTCGAAGCTGGGTCATGGATGCCTGTCCCTGTAAGTCTGTGCTACTTTGGGTTTACGACTAGTCATGTCAGCCCGGGCTCCTTATCATATGGATGCTAGCGACACTATCATATACGTGAGCCAAAAGGCGCAAACGGTTCCGGGCAAAGGTAAGGCGACACCCGTGGGAATACCGTGCGTGAGGCCGCAAAGTGATATGAGGTGTTACCGGCTAGATCGATGTGACATTGAGTCGGGGTCCTGACAACTAATTCCGTCTACGGTCTTTTTGTTGAAAACACACCTAACTTGCACACACCAGCTTATCTCACACGTGTCCGGAATCACCCACGACACCTGTTAAGCAAACTCTAAGTGGGGAGGCTACAACCTCGCGTAGCATGGGATCAAATTTATATCGCGCGCTCTAAGGGGTGGCCTCCCCTCTCGGTCCCAACCGGAAACACCCATGCCCCCGGACCAGGTGGCCTGCCTACCAGCTACAACCGGTATCTTCCACCATGGCCTCTCTGTACGGTGTGTGCTGGAAAGAGGTTGACAACTTACTGAACCGTACTCTACTTGCTGTAGAGACGAGTGGTAGTACGAAACAAGTATGGGGGTTACTGGAACAAGACTCGATCTATGGTCGACTCAGGAGGTTCAAGTATTCCCTGCATGATTAGCATGACGAATATATTTCATCCAACAGAGTCACCTCTCATATCACCTTACCATGCCATACCAGACATAACCGTCCCGACGGAGACCGGCGACAAACTCATGCCTACCCATGGCAGAGGTTTTTCCCGGGTTCCTGCCGGTATGCATGCAAGGCATATGAGGGTGATTATCATCACGAGTGTGTCCATTTCCAACAGCATGGAAATCAACAACATGCACCCATGCATATGATCATATCACATGAAATGACAAGTCCTTCGAAATGCGGTGGTGTTAAAAATGCATCAACGATCACACCAAAAATATTATGCCGGGGTTCAGAATGCTTGCCTTCCATGTTGTGGAGGGGTGAGGTGCTCTCCAAAACTTTTGAAAGCTTCTTCTCTCTCCCCAAAATCCTATTTAAAAATATATTTGAATTAACACACATTTCAAAAACAGAACCAAAAAGTTGTTTGAAATTTTTTCAAATAAATCTTAAAATAAACTAGACCAAATTTGAGGAAAAAGAATCAACTCATTTGGACTTATATTTAAAAAGTTATAGCCAGTAAAAGATGTGGTCAAAATCTGTTATTTAAATTAAAACAGAAAAGAAAACATTTCGGAGGGGAATACGCTTTCGGTACAGAGGAGGCGTACTTGAGGCTTTACGCCTCCACTTAACCACGTGGACGGCACGGGGTGTCACTGACAGTGGGCCTGCCTGGCCCACTGGTCAGGTTTGACCAGTCGCTGCGCGTCGTCTCCCTCCTCTGCCCGAGTGGAGCGGGGCTCCGGCGATCGTCGCTGGTGTTTGGCTGCTCCTCGCGGGCCCCCGAGGGTGGGGATGGATCCGTAAAGTTGGGGTGGTCCTCCCGGTAGTCGTTGGGTTGGCGGGGACGGAGTGAGCTGCCGGTGGCGAGCTACGCGGCGGAGGAAGCTTCGGTGACATGGTGATTTTGTGGCGGCGATGGCTCCCGAACAAAATTGAGTAGTGTGAATGGTTCATGGGAGGAAGAGGGGGTTCTTGGTGAAGAGAACGGAGAGGGGGAGATACTGGAGGTGCCGGATTGGCCGGGGCGGTGGCGGCGGCAGGAGTTGCCGGAGATGAGGAATGAGGCCTCCCCGGGTCGAATGCGAGCTAGGGGAGTGCCATAGGGGTGGTCTGAGGTTGCCTTCGTGCTCGGGGAAGATCGGGGTTCCTTTTTATAGCGTGGCAAGGCGGTTTCGCGGCGGCCGTGGATAATCTCTCCGGCGAACCGCCTCTCTGTGGCTAGGGCGACGTGGCGGCGACGAGCGCTAGGGGACGAAGCTTTGGATGAGCACGTACTGCTCACAGGGGCAGGTGGCGAGTCGGAGTGGCTTGGGCGGCACCGACATGGCCAGAGGCTGTCGGGCGGCGGCGGCGGCTAGCGCTTGGCCTGTCGGGCACAGCGGGGCTGCTTGGCGTGTTGCGGTGAGAAGGGGAGTGCGTGGCGAGGTGCTGCAGGGCGGGCCAAAGCCGTGGGGCCAGTGTGTCAGCTCAGGCGCGGGTCGTGCAATACGCGCGCTCTGCTCGCGCTCCGGGCGTGCACGGGGCGTGTTCGACACTATGCCAGAGCACGCTAGAGGTCGCGGTCGAGGCTGGCAATTAACAGACCCAGGTTAGGAGCAACTGGGATCCTAGTGGACATGCTAGTATGATCCGAGGTGCAAGGTCACAATGCAAGGATAAAATCATGTCAAAACTGGCATGCACACCAGGTGTTTGACAAAATGCCAGAGGCATCTAGGCAGGTCTTGGAGGGGCCAAATCTTCCAGATTGAAGTCTCTTTGGAAGCAAGAGGGAGTGGTGGGGTTAGTTTGGCAAAAGGAGAAACTTGTTAGTGCAAGTTTTACAAAACTTCAATTCTGGACAGGAAATAAATGACATTATTTCATGAACCAAAAATGATACAAAAGGTGCATGCTCCTGGACATAAGGGTTTAACATGGGGGACTACAAGTAGGAGAAATAATCAAGGGTTAAAGAGCAAGTAAAAACATGGTTGCTGTACAAACCATCAAGTTGGTCCAGAATGAAAATGAGGTTGATTCACTCAAATTTTTCAAAGAACATAAATAGGTTTTTGCACAAAGTGAAATAATAGGCTCCTGCCGACCTCCCTTAATTTTGGAAGAAGTTTTAAAGAAATATTTAAATAGGTTGTAGTGCAAAAATGCACTCTGGACCATAGAAGAACAATTGAGTGTAGGGCTCAAAATATTTCATGAATGAAATATATTTTTGCATAAAAGTGATTTAAAAACATCACATGACATCTCCAAATTTTTGTGGGAATTTTAAGTGAATTTATCAAATGGTTGTAGTTCAAATATGGCCATTTAACCTTGAAAAACCATTTTCAAGAAAATAAAGATCAAGCAACTAAATTAGTTAATTAGTTATACTGGTAAAAGGAAAGTTTTTCTTGAGAGGTTAATCAAGTCCAATAACATATTCGAAAAGTTTTCTCTTTGGGAAAAACTCATAATAACAGGGAAGGAAATGATTTAAAAAAAATCAAAATGGAGCTCAAAAATTCAAAGTTTTAAATCCTGGCAAAAAATTTATTCCATTAAAACAAGGCCAAATTTTTGGGGTGTCACAATACTATCCCCCTTAAGAAAAATCTCGTCCTCGAGATTTGCTAAAAGCGGTGTTAAGAAAATAATTACGCAATGACGATGTGGCTACAGTGAGAGGGCAATAAGTGGTGAAAAACCACAGTGCGAAAACTGGGGTTGCGCGGAAAAGTCTACGGTTCGGGACAAAACGGGTGATTTCTATGCTGGATATAAATTTAGGATAACTCCTAAATTTAGATATACGCTGGTCGTACCCGAGAGCACAGTGCTCTCTCTGGCCGACAGGTGGACCCGGGGTCCACTGTCAGTCTCCTCTTCTTCTCCCTCTGGCCCTTTCTTCTTCCTCTCTCCCGCGCGCTTTCTCCACCGGCGACGCCTAGTGTGTAGGGCATCTAGGCCGTACTGTGGTAGTGCGCGGCGTGCTAGCTGCTAGTGCAGCGTGCACTCACCTCGCGGGCCAGCGCGCTGTCGGCACTGCTCGCGGATTCGACTCCGAACACCGGCGATCGGCGACGAGCGGCGTTGGTGGACTTCGCCCACCGTACACCGAGCTCGAGCTATAAAAACGGCCGGGGTGCCTCTCTCTTCTTCCTCACACCTGGCCTCACTTCTCCTCCTCCTTCTTTCTCCATTACTGCTTACATAAGCTCGGTCGAGGCTCTAATGGCGGAGGCGATGCCGCACTGGTTTGTGATCTTGATATGCGGAGGGCTGGCGATGCTGCTGGGGCTCTCTGTGCTCCTGTGCACGATGATCTTCGACGAGTATCGCGACGCTGTGGCTCGGGTGTTGGCTCTCCGCGGTGGTGGTGATCATGAGGAGTAGATGGAGTGTGCCGGGTGCTAACTGTCGTTAGAGGGTGATTAGCTGGATGTAACACCGTTGCAAAGTTTTGCAAACAGTGTATGTGTCCGAATGATTATGGTTGTGAGTCTGCTCGTGGTGCTGTGTGAAATTAAATAATCCACGTCGCGAGAAAGTGTAGATGTAGCAACTCAGGGAAAAAAATCTCACTCCAGGATTTTGCGAGGGAAAAACATTTAATTTGAAGGAGCATAAACCACAACAAAAACTACACACATTAGTAGAAGCCAAATAATTGACTCGTCGTACAAACTCAGGGTATCACGCATAAGTCACACACATAAATAAATGCTGCAAAGAACAAATACAGTAGTGACATCTAAAATGAAAATGGTAACTAGACGGGGTCCTGATAAAATGTCTCTGGTAAAGGGATACATTCTTCTTCAATCGGAGGCAGTGGATTTACCAGTCGATGTATGCGTCTCTCTGGGTCGGGTCTTAGTGCTCTGCCGATGGCAATCTGAGGATTTAAATCTGCGAGGCTCTGGAGATAATCCATCACTCGCTGGTTTAAATGCTCTTGAGCAATGATGTACTGGATAAGGTTGGCCAGAACTGGGTCTCTCTCAATACTTCCACCGGGAAAAGATGTTACTTCTCCGGGTGCTGCACGACTCGGAAAGTAATAATATCCTCGTTCGCGGGCATAGGGTACTGCGGATCGAAGACGAGCAATCGCTACTTTCACAGTAGCTTCTATGGCCAAGTGTGGGGTTGGCATAGATTTCCCCACGAAGGAAACTTCTATTGGATCTTGGTTGGGGTCTACAGGAGGAATGTGTACTGCTGCCCAATATTCCGATGTGGATGGGGTGATCCTTGATTTGAACAGCTCGTACTGGGGTGGCTGGGTAGAACCCATGGTACTGCGGGTAAAATCCCACAATATTTTGACAAAGCTACCTGGAGTTGCATCTGGGGTTCTCAGATGAATGCTGGGGCTCGGCATGACAAGAAAAAGCGTGAGTGTTGTGCACAAAGTGAGGGTTGCTGGGTAAGGTCACAAGGTGGCCTTTATATAGCAATGGAGTCGGGTCGTTTTACCATGGTGAAAGGTAATAAATCTGCCAGCTTAGCTCCAAAGGTCGGGTCAGTGTCAGAGATACACATATCTCATAAAGAGACGCGTTACTGTGGTTGTCGTCGGGTTGGTGTTGGTAGTTGTGCCCGAAAAAATATGCAGCTATACGCTGACCAAATATGCAAGGCTATTATTAAAACAGAGGCACAAAGACAGGCTGCGTTAATATACGCGGTCGCATGATTACAAAACGAGGATACATTGAAACTTGGTGCTACTCACACGGCTTAGTCTACCTCGTTTATGTCTAAACGGGCGTGCCTGGTGGATGTCGAGGCTTCTCCATGTGTCTCTCTGCCGGGATTAGTCGGAGATGGCGGAGGAACTGTAGGGTCGGGGTAGTGATGATGACCATCGCGGGGATTGTTGGCCACAACCCCGTTGGAGTGTGCTCCCAAAAGGCGACCAAGCACTTCTAGGGTTATCGCAGCACCTTGGCCGATGGCTGGGGCAGATTTCGGGGTCTCGATCGGTTGTCCAAACAGCACGACTGGGTTGTCGGCATTGGGCTCGTTTTCATCTCTTGCCGGGGCTCGACGAACCAGCTCTCCACGAGCTGCGATTAAATCAATAGTGATCTGGTCGAACAGTGCCTCTAGTGCACTTACATAGCGCACTAGGTGCAACAATGCGGGGTCCGTCTCGTGATCTCCATTGGCAACTTGGGGTGGTCTACCATACCCTTCTCGTCTGGGATAGTAGTGGAACGAGCGACAGTCAACTCTGGGCGACAAGTGCCTGAGATGAACTATAGCCTCTTGAGCAGCTAGTTGTATGGCTTATGGCTCAAAGGAAGTTGTTCTTCCGGTGAACCGGTAGGGGCGCTCGGGTGCTAGACTCCTACCGTAAATGTGCACAGTGGCCCAGAATTGGCGGTCTTCACCGCTCATGGGTCCTTGATACACAACATATTCTGGTGGCTCTTCTAACGCGTAGGCACGACGGGTGAGGTTTGCGAGGATGGTCACAAAACCTCCAAGGTTGGTTGCTGTGGTTTCATTGTGCACTATAGGTACAGGCATTGTGGCTCAGTTTGGGGTAGCGGCTGTGCTGTGCTGGTTTGGTGCTAGCGCGCCCTTTTTATAGGAAAAAGGGGACGGAATCTTCCTTCGCACGCTTGTGAGAAAGGACTATTTAGGGGCCGGTCACTGGCGCATGAGTGATAGGTTAGGTTGATAGGTTGGGCACCGACTGCCAAAAGGTGTTGGGTCACTATGTGGCTATCTTGCACGAGAAACTTGGCTGGGGTTTGGTTAAGGTCTGGTGGGTTGGTTTGCCTAAGTTTATTGACCTGGCTAAGATAGGATTAGCCAATGGTCAGCCTGGCTCTGATACCAAGTCTGTCACGACCAGGTTTTCCGGGGTAATAAATTTCCAGAAAAGACCGTCGTGCTCATCAGCCCCAGGATTACTGTTAGCTGATGAGGTTTCAACTTGTTACAGAAATTCCAAGCAAAATACAAAAATATGTAGTACAAGACCATTCTGGCCTATGAGTACAACAAATGGTTTCTAGTGGTTGATAGCGGAAGCGGGTTGTGAAACATCAGTGTCTATGGGACTCCGTTTCCCACGGGAACAGCTGACCAGGTTAATTCCTATCTTCGCGAGGCTGCTATCTCCGTTGAGTGGGTTCCGGGACTGGCATCGCGTCGCTCCTCTCCGTGCAAGAAAAATCTGGCCAAGACAATAGCCAGGGACAAGCCAGTGAGTACTTTGAATGTACTCGCAAACATTAAGAACACAGGTATAATATAACAATGATGTGCTGAAAATATTTTATGCTCATGACGTCAGTCAAAAATAGTAAATAAAATTCTGATGCGTGCAGGCGGTTATTTATAAAAAAATATGCAATACATAGTAGTATTAAAATTTATGAAATAAATAACAAGCAATGCCACAGTCGGGCGTCTGAGCGACACCACATAAAGGGCTTTAAAAGAAATGCCACAGTCGGGCGTCTGAGCGACACCACATAAAGGGCTTTAAAAGAAATGCCACAGTCGGGCGTCTGGGCGACACCACATAAAGGGCTTTAAAAGAAATGCCACAGTCGGGCGTCTGCGCGACACCACATAAAGG
>NC_041387.1:120715044-120719174 GCF_002162155.2 Triticum dicoccoides
ATAAAGGCCTTTAAAAGAAATGCAACAGTCGGGCGTCTGAGCGACACCACATAAAGGCCTTTAAAAGAAATGCCACAGTCGGGCGTCTGAGCGACACCACATAAAGGGCTTTAAAAGAAATGCCACAGTCGGGCGTCTGAGCGACACCACATAAAGGGCTTTAAAAGAAATGTCACAGTCGGGCGTCTGAGCGACACCACATAAAGGGCTTTAAAAGAAACAATCATAATGAATATCCCGGAGGTAGAACCATCCCAGAGATATTCGGTAATAACAATAATATCACGGGTTAGTCAACAATAATAATAATCATCATAGATATCACAAGTCACGAGTAGTAATTCCATTTTCTGGTTAACAGTTTCACCTCCGAAGACCGACGCTAAGACCGACACCTGACCCATCCCAGACTGTAATCCTTAACCATGGACACGGCTATTCGAATAGGTTTATTCTCTGCAGAGGATGTACTCTTTACCCACGAGTAACGGATTTCTTTAGTCCAGCAGGACTAATTCCGTCTACGGTCTTTTTGTTGAAAACACACCTAACTTGCACACACCAGCTTATCTCACACGTGTCCGGAATCACCCACGACACCTGTTAAGCAAACTCTAAGTGGGGAGGCTACAACCTCGCGTAGCATGGGATCAATTTTATATCGCGCGCTCTAACGGGTGGTCTCCCCTCTCGGTCCCAACCGGAAACACCCATGCCCCCGGACCAGGTGGCCTGCCTACCAGCTACAGCCGGTATCTTCCACCATGGCCTCTCTGTACGGTGTGTGCTGGAAAGAGGTTGACAACTTACTGAACCGTACTCTACTTGCTGTAGAGACGAGTGGTAGCACGAAACAAGTATGGGGGTTACTGGAACAAGACTCGATCTACGGTCGACTCAGGAGGTTCAAGTATTCCCTGCATGATTAGCATGACGAATATATTTCATCCAACAGAGTCACCTCTCATATCACCTTACCATGCCATACCAGACATAACCGTCCCGACGGAGACCGGCGACAAACTCATGCCTACCCATGGCAGAGGTTTTTCCCGGGTTCCTGCCGGTATGCATGCAAGGCATATGAGGGTGATTATCATCACGAGTGTGTCCATTTCCAACAGCATGGAAATCAACAACATGCACCCATGCATATGATCATATCACATGAAATGACAAGTCCTTCGAAATGCGGTGGTGTTAAAAATGCATCAACGATCACACCAAAAATATTATGCCGGGGTTTAGAATGCTTGCCTTCCATATTGTGGAGGGGTGAGGTGCTCTCCAAAACTTTTGAAAGCTTCTTCTCTCTCCCCAAAATCCTATTTAAAAATATATTTGAATTAACACACATTTCAAAAACAGAACCAAAAAGTTGTTTGAAATTTTTTCAAATAAATCTTAAAATAAACTAGACCAAATTTGAGGAAGGTAGGAAAAAGAATCAACTCATTTGGACATATATTTAAAAAGTTATAGCCAGTCAAAGATGTGGTCAAAATCTGTTATTTAAATTAAAACAGAAAAGAAAACGTTTCGGAGGGGAATACGCTTTCGGTACAGAGGAGGCGTACTTGAGGCTTTACGCCTCCACTTAGCCACGTGGACGGCGTGGGGTGTCACTGACAGTGGGCCTGCCTGGCCCACTGGTCAGGTTTGACCAGTCGCCGCGCGTCGTCTCCCTCCTCTGCCCGAGTGGAGCGGGGCTCCGGCGATCGTCGCCAGCGTTTGGCTGCTCCTCGCGGGCCCCCGAGGGTGGGGATGGATCCGTAAGGTTGGGGCGGTCCTCCCGGTAGTCGTTGGGTTGGCGGGGACGGAGTGAGCTGCCGGCGGCGAGCTCCGCGGCGGAGGAAGCTTCGGTGACATAGTGATTTTGTGGCGGCGATGGCTCCCGAACAAAATTGAGTAGGGTGAATGGTTCATGGGAGGAAGAGGGGGTTCTTGGTGAAGAGAACGGAGAGGGGGAGATACTGGAGGTGCCGGATTGGCCGGGGCGGTGGCGGCGGCAGGAGTTGCCGGAGATGAGGAAGGAGGCCTCCCCGGGTCGAATGCGAGCTAGGGGAGTGCCATACGGGTGGTCTGAGGTTGCCTTCGTGCTCGGGGAAGCTCGGAGTTCCTTTTTATAGCGTGGCAAGGCGGTTCCGCGGCGGCTGTGGATAATCTCTCCGGCGAACCGCCTCTCTGTGGCTAGGGAGACGTGGCGGCGACGAGCGCTAGGGGACGAAGCTGTGGATGAGCACGTACTGCTCACAGGGGCAGGTGGCGAGTGGGAGTGCCTTGGGCGGCACCGACATGGGCAGAGGCTGTCGGGCGGCGGCGGCGGCTAGCGCTTGGCCTGTCGGGCACGGTGGGGCTGCTTGGCATGTTGCGGTGAGAAGGGGAGTGCGTGGCGAGGTGCTGCAGGGCGGGCCAAAGCCGTGGGGCCAGTGTGTCAGCTCGGGCGCGGGTCGTGCAATACGCGCGCTCTGCTCGCGCTCCGGGCATGCACGGGACGTGTTCGACACTATGCCAGAGCACGCTAGAGGTCGCGGTCGAGGCTGGCAATTAACAGACCCAGGTTAGGAGCAACTGGGATCCTAGTGAACATGCTAGTATGATCCGAGGTGCAAGGTCACAATGCAAGGATAAAATCATGTCAAAACTGGCCATGCGCACCAGGTGTTTGACAAAATGCCAGAGGCATCTAGGCAGGTCTTGGAGGGGCCAAATCTTCCAGATTGAAGTCTCTTTGGAAGCAAGAGGGAGTGGTGGGGTTAGTTTGGCAAAAGGAGAAACTTGTTAGTGCAAGTTTTACAAAACTTCAATTCTAGACAGGAAATAAATGACATTATTTCATGAACCAAAAATGATCCAAAAGGTGCATGCTCCTGGACTTAAGGGTTTAACATGGGGGACTACAAGTAGGAGAAATAATCAAGGGTTAAAGAGCAAGTAAAAACATGGTTGCTGTACAAACCATCAAGTTGGTCCAGAATGAAAATGAGGTTGATTCACTCAAATTTTTCAAAGAACATAAATAGGTTTTTGCACAAAGTGAAATAATAGGCTCCTACTGACCTCCCTTAATTTTGGAAGAAGTTTTAAAGAAATATTTAAATAGGTTGTAGTGCAAAAATGCACTCTGGACCAGAGAAGAACAATTGAGTGTAGGGCTCAAAATATTTCATGAATGAAATATATTTTTGCATAAAAGTGATTTAAAAACATCACATGACATCTCCAAATTTTTGTGGGAATTTTAAGTGAATTTATCAAATGGTTGTAGTTCAAATATGGCCATTTAACCTTGAAAAACCATTTTCAAGAAAATAAAGATCAAGCAACTAAATTAGTTAATTAGTTATACTGGTAAAAGGAAAGTTTTTCTTGAGAGGTTAATCAAGTCCAATAACATATTTGAAAAGTTTTCTCTTTGGGAAAAACTCATAATAACAGGGAAGGAAATGATTTAAAAAAAATCAAAATGGAGCTCAAAAATTCAAAGTTTTAAATCCTGGCAAAAATTTTATTCCATTAAAACAAGGCCAAATTTTTGGGGTGTCACAAGTAATAAGTGATGCCACAAGTGTACAACCTCTTTGCCGTAGCCGTGTCGACCTCAACATCATTGAGTTGGTCACTGAAGAAGTTGAGGCAAAGGTGCTTGTCGGAGGTGTGGAGGAAGATCTGAGGAATCTGTAGACGACGTCCAGGGCACTGCTCTGTTGTGATGGATCGTTCTGTCGTTGGAGCAGCTCCAGTGAGCCGTAAGACGTCAAGGCTGAAGCAGCACAAGATAGACATCGTTAATCTCAAGTGGGATTCTAATAGCATCTCCAATAGATGATGTAAAATAGATGTAACATTTACATCACCAAGAACCACCTGACTACAACAGATGAGGTAAAAACTGTTGACTCTAAACTTAACTGTCGAAACTGAAATTTACTGTGGACTTTGAATGCTACTGTCAAAACTAAACACGATGGTAGCAGAGAGGCACTTGACATGTAGTTTAGGGAGGGCCCGCAGTTCATCTTCAACCTGCACCCCCCTGAGCCGCCAGCCACCACCGGCCAAACCGCCGGCCCCAGTGCCGCCTCGCCACCCCGAAACAACTCCCCACCGCCGGTCCGCCAATGCCCCGG
>NC_041387.1:120719735-120754157 GCF_002162155.2 Triticum dicoccoides
TGCTGAGCTTTTTCTCCGGCGATCTCCATGCCACAACCCCACCACCGTGCCCCCCACCGCCTGCGACCACCGCCCCCACCCTGAACCCTAAGAAAGATAGTGGGGTACCTCTCCGGCAAGCCCCCCTCCCCGCTGCGGGTGGTTCTTCCTTAACTCCGGGGAGCCTCCCCACATCATGAAAATTGACTGACCCAAAAGTCGATTCAGTCGACTGAAGTGTAGCTAAATCGGAGTAGAGCAACAACACGAGTGAGGGGGAGAGCAGTAGCAGCATCGCGAGCGAGTGAGCGAGAGCCGGAGCAGCAATAGCTAGGCGAGCGAGTAGAGAGAAAGAGCTGGAGCAGCAGCAGCAGCGAGCGAGCGAGGGAGCGAGAGCCGGAGCAGCAGTAGCAGATCCGACTGGTATGGCCGCCGTCGCTAAAGGGGCCTCGCACTGGGGGAGAGCCGCCGTGGAGATGTCGCCCGCGACGCCGACTTTGAGGTAGCCGCTCCATGGGGGTGGGGATGGAGCACCGTCGGCGCCGAGAGGTCGAGTTAAGTAGAAGGTGCGATGCGATGAGTGTACAACCTCTTTGGTGGCGCCGAGTAGCCCTCGGCTTCGTCCGAGGAGTCGGTGAGGATGTTGTGGTTCCGGTGGAGCAGGTTAAGGCGGCGCTGTAGGGATGGAGCAGCCGTGATAGACGAGGCGATCGTCAGAGTAGCTCCTTGGAGATGGAGGATGGGGCGGCTGAACCGGCGGGATAACGAGATGAATGACGAATCCTCATCCGGGGAGGTGGACGATGGACGTCGAACTTCTGCGGTGGACGACGTCGTTAGGGAAGAGGCTCCAGCCGGCCAGCGGTAAGGTGGCGGACGGAGGAGGGTGGGGTTTCGCGGCTGGAGCGGAGAGGTTATGGCGGCCTGGGATTTCGAATGGCGAAAAGGATGTGATGGGAGGGGGAACCATGACTTAGGGACGCGCTTGTCCAAAATGTAGGGTGTGTTACAAAAGTACCCCCACCAATTTGAACTAGCGGCTCTTTCGGCTCGGGGTTAGAAGGGGGATTTCACGTGTCGAGATTTGGCAGATGGAGGGAGTTTTCACGCGTGTTGTAATTTCGGTATAGCAAGGCGCGGGTTGTGAAGGCGTCAGTTTTGGGAGCACGATATCTGAATTTTCGGGATATAACAAGGCACGGGTCGAATTTTAGGGACAAGCCTAACATGTAATATTGTACTTGTACATACCAAATCAATTCGCACTTCCCGCGGTGAAAAAAAACGAAATAAAATAAAACTATTCACACCAGACAAAGAGAGAGTCTTGTCCTATTTTACTATACAAATGCTATTCAAAGCTACTCCCTCCTTCCATCTATATAGGGCCTAATGCATTTTTCAAGGCTAACTTTGACCAACTATTGGAGCAATAATATATGACATGCAACTTACACAAAGCACACCGTTAAATTCGTGTGTGAAAGGATCTTTAAATGATATAATTTTCACATTGTGCATGTCATGTACTATTAATCTTGCCAATAGTCAAGGGCGGTCTTAAAAAACGCATTAGGCCCTATATAGATGGAAGAGGGAGTATGAATCCATGTTATGTCCAATTAAATTTCTTCGCTGGTTGTATAATGCATGTAACCTACTCATACCAACATTTTAGTGCATTCCAAATGTTTATACTACCGCTGCAATTCGAACTGAATTTGAATTCGTTTCTCTATTTCAATAAGAATCTACAATCATTATTGTTGCCAACTTGAACCATCATTCGTGTATTACTTTAACAACCCACCACATGATTACTATAGAGATAGATATGAAATATGTGTAATATATGAACTCGAATTCATTTTTTTTGAATACACTTGATGTTGATTCCAAATAATAGTACATTTGATGTACTAACTATATATTCATAACCTAAACCATGTTCCATACGTACACCGTGTTTATCACACAAAGTATAGTGCCCCGCCCCCTACATTATGACAAGTATTTAGCCCTGAGCTCCAAAAGCCACACATTAGCCCAAATTAGAATCAATGTTCTATATATTACATGTAGTACTAGCAAGATGCCCATGCGTTCCACAGAACATCAACATGATCAAGGGGAGGCATTATTTGCAAATATGGAGAGGGGTGTGGGTATCTTTTTTCAAAATTTCCATAGTTTCCTTCCTATCCGTTAGATATAAATCGGATGGCCTATATTGCAGGATGGCAGGCACATCATCATCAACAACTCTATTTTTTTATAAGAGTAGAGATAGAATATGTTATATGTAGTATAACATGTTCATAACCACACCATGTGTATCATTGTTATATATATTCACACATGCGTCAGTTTAAAACACTATGATAAATTCTTCAAATATCTGAATTTGCTTTTTATAATTGTCACAGCCTGATTTTTGGCCCTTTCTTTTCATTTGTTTTTCTGATTTTTGCTTGAGTTTTCTTTTTCCGTGGCTTTGTGGTCTGAAAACTGAAGAAGATGCCCTCTTCTTTATTTCCAGAGTGGCTTGTCATCCCCAAATCCTTCCCTAGATCATATCATTTCCATCCTAGCCCAATCCCAAAATTCTTTTGCTAGGAAATATTCCTTTTTCTATTAAAGGAATAACCCTGTCTGCCCTAGGTTGTGAAGCAACCTATATCTCCATCATTCCTAAAATTCCCAAATAATTCTCATAAATTTTTTGGGTCCTATATTCATCAAATATGGCAAAACTTTTCATTGCCATGTTCAAAAATATTCCTCCAATAATTCATTTCCTATTCTGCCCTCAATGGCACTTTGTGAAGCAAGTGCTATTTTACTTTGCCCAATTGACCTCAAACTCCTTGGACACCTTTTCTTGTCCATATCATTGCCACGTGCCAAAATGCAACCTCATTTACCTAGTAGTCATTCAATTATGATTTTCCAAAGTTTCTGTCCAGAAAGAAACTTTGTGAAGGAGGTACAAGCTAGGCATATCCAAATGAGTTGCACTTTTACATGGTCCTTCGTATCATCAAATCATAGCCCTCCACCAAAGTTGAGCTCATATAATGCCTCCATGTGAGCACAACTTCAAATCTTTGATTCTTTCCAAAATTTCAGTTTGTGAAGCAAGTATATTTTATCTTGCTCCATTATGGCTGTAAATGTTTCTAGGCCTTCTCCTACCCATATAACCCATCTCCACCCAATTTGGGCATATTCCATCTAGCAAATTTTCCTCTAGATTTTTGCAAGTTTCTGGTCAGTGGGGATGTTTGTGAAGGAAGTACCATTTTGGTTTATCCAAATGGTGTGAAACCTTTTTCAGCATCTTCATATGATCAAATAACTTTATCTTGCCCAATTCGAGTTCAAGTTGACACACCATTTGAGTGCACCATCTTGATCTCTATTCTGGACCAGATTGTGCATTTGCAAAGCAAGTGTATTAATTCTTGATCCAAATCACCTCAACTTTTCCAGAACCGTAGTCCTTCCTAATCTAAACCTCCCAGACAACTCCGTTTGACTCAATCAACTTCCTGTTGATCAGCAGTACTCAGCCAAACTTCAGAGGAAAAATCCCATCGATCCAGTGCACCTCTTCTTGATCTATCACCTCCCTCGGCCTCTTCTACGCAGGGACTTGTCGCCAGACATCTCACGGCAGCCATTTGGCGCTTCTTCATGCGAGCCCACGCGGTGACCACCGCCCTGGCACGCCATGGACGCGAGCTGAGCGGCATTTTGCTCGGGCCCCTCCTCAGTTCGTCGTGCTCGCGCGCCTCGTTGTGTCCAACAGCTAGCTCGCATTGTCGCTGTTCCCCTGGAGCCGTCTCCCCCTCCCGAAGCCTCCTTGCTGGTGCTCGTCGCCGTGCGCCCACGGGCGAACTGTAGCCGACCGGTTCTGTTCGTGCCGTGGCGGCTTCCTCCTCTTGTCCCCAAGCCTCTATCGTCTCCGTGACCCTCGTCCACTTCCCCCTCGTCACCGTCTGAGTTTGTCCGCGAGCACACGCGTCCGCGGCGCCGGACACGCGTCCACGGTGGCACCCGAGCTCAACCGCCCTGACCCGGCTATAAGTAGCAGCCTCGACCCCTCATGAGTACTCCATCGCCTCCCCCTCACTCCCAGCAACCTGCCTAGCCTCTCCATTAGCCTCCAGGAGCTCTCCTCGCCCTCCCTTGCCACCATGGCCGCCGCTGGTGCCTGGCTAAATTAGCCCGAGCCGAGCCCTCCCCCTCCTCCTGGCCACCACCAGCAGCATCTACCACCGCACCAGACCCGCCCTGCTCCATTCCTAGATCGCCGGAGGCCCTGTGGCTGTCGTCCCCTAGATCGGTCACCGCCCCTGCTTTTGGTTGCCGCGCCACACCGTCGTCCCAGGCCTTCCCCGGTGCTCGTTTCCCCCCTGGATGGGTGCGGCTCCTCCCGAGCACTCCGGTAGATGGAGCTCCACCGAAGGTAGCCAGAGTCACCCAGAGCATTGCCGGCGTCGCGCCTCTGCTTCTGCCTCGCGGGCGAGAGCAAGGAAGAGGATGAGGACCCGTCCAGGTGGCCAGGTGGGCCCCTCTCTCTCTTCCCGACCCCACCCGTCAGCCTCAGGAGCCGGCGCGTTGACCCCGTCCACGCTGACTTGGATAAGTGGAAGCGCATTCATGCGAATGCGTTTTCCACTTCTGAAAGCGTATTTCTAATTTACGCGTCTGCCTTATCCACTCAGGGACCCGTCTGTGAATATTATTTTTACAGAAAAGTCCCTGAACTTCATCACCTCATAACTTTTTATCTGTAACTCCGATCGAGGTGAATCCAACGCCCACGTCTTCGTCTCGTCGAGCCCGTTCTGTTCCCCCCATTTTCACTATGTTTCAAAATTCTGAAAATTACCATTTTGCCCTTGCCCCTAATCAGCCCCTCCGAGAGCGAACCCTTTCCGATGATTCTTTCTGCGGTCGTTCCACACTTCTTCCCGGAGCCTTCTTCATCCCCAGGCAAGCCACAACCACCATTTGTATGGTAGCCATGCATAATAATTGGTTTTCAACTTGAATATTAAATAACTATTTGATTGTTTTGCTACCGATGTTAGTATTTCGGTTATGCTTGTGGATCGGTGTTTACCGGCATGCTTTGTTTTCTTGCACTCTGTTATTATGTTCTTCATGCTAGTACTACTTTAACATTGGCCATGCTTGGTAGTAATACATGTTGGTGATGGTCTTCGGTGCATGACTATCGCCTATTCTGAGTACCACCGTTACGCATGTTTCTTTGCATCCAGTTGATTAAATACTTGCATGGTAGTTTTATCGTTATGTTATTGCATGGTAGTTATTTTGATGCTAGTGCCATGTCATGCTATGAGTAGTGTGCTAGTTGTGATATTATGCTCGTCAGTATGCCATGCTCATCTGGATAAATGGGTAAATGTTGTTATTATGCTCGTTGATTATGATGCATCACCATGCTTATGTTGATATCATGTTCATGCATTGTAGTTGCATCATGTTATTTTATCATGGCTCAGCATATTGCATTCAAGTTTAATAACCGGATTAAATTGAACTTGAACAACTGTTGGTTGAGTCATGGTGCCACCATATCGATCTGACCGGTGCAACCACACTTACCCTATGGGGGGGGGTCCTAACTGGGCCTATTGTCATGCCTCTCGACAGTGCCTCCCGTGAGGGAAGGTTATGCGCGGGCGCTACCCTGGCTAGGTAGGAAGGCATAAGCCTTGTGTGCCCGTTGTTTTTGTAAGGATCCTTGTCCCCGATTGGGACCGTTTTGCCACGACGGTGGCCGTTGGTGCCTTTGGTAGGCACGGGGCCACCCAGGACTTAGGCCAAAGGGGAGTTGGTCGGAGTGGCCGAGAGAGCGTCATGGCAGTAGGACGGTTTTGTCAGAACGCTTTGGTCCACCCGAATGGGAGTGCGAGGCCAGGGTTCCGTGGTGTGGGTACAGTGTGCTAACCTATGCAGAGTGTGTGTATTCAATCTATCGATAGCCGCGCCCGCGGATATGGGCCCAGTTCATAGTTGGTCACACTATGGGTCAACAGCAATAATAATGTGCTTAATAACAACCCCAGTTCGATGATGAAAGAAGTTGGTTGATATTTATGTGATCGAGAGAGGATCACGGTGGTATCGTGAATACCAACTTATTAGATATTTGGAATGTTATTCAAGAGTCAAGGGTAAAGGTCAAGCTCCTTGTGATCATAAATGATTGCTACGGTATTGTTAATACCAAGCTTGATTGGATCCTGAGATGATCGTGTGATATCCGTGATGGTAAGTGATACAGGTGATGGTTACGAGGTAACCGAGCAGAGTAAGTTGGTGCATGATAGTTTCATCACGTTGCATGCTAGTCTCATCATGTTCATATGTTTATGCCATGCTCGTATTGTTCTAGCTGTATCATGTTGTTCATGCTATGTTGTTCTGATAGTATAGTGTTCCTCATTTCTTATTAGTCTGTAATTGCCATGCTGTTGTTTGTCTTGATTGCTTTGGTTGCTGTGAGCTTGCAAGTACATTCAATGTACTGACATGGCGTGCCATGCCAGTTTGTAGGTCATGCCGGATTTAATTGCTTGTTTGTCGTGGATTCCTTGTTTGCGAGCTAGGATAAGCGTTCTAGCCAGAGTCCCTGCAGAGTGGAGTTCGCCACCGCCATTGTTGTTCCGCTGCCAGTAGCCATTCCGTTGCGTCGAGTTGTTCTGCTGCTTACATGGAGCAACTGTGGCAGGCGTAGTGTCGCCGTGACTTTATAACCCCCTTGTACCCATATAGATTGCAATAAAGAGCTGATTTGTTCTATGCTAAGTAGTGTCGTATTCCAGAAGACTTCTCCTCGATCTCTGGGCTGGAATACGGGGCGTTCCGGTTTCTCTGAGCCGGGGTGCCACATGCTTGGTATCAGAGCAGGTCAGGCTGTAGGACTCCCTAGCCCGCGCGAACGTTAGAAAACGGTAGAATAGACCCTAGTTGGTTTGTTGCACTTGATTGTTGCATCTGTTTGTTGCATAGCATGCAAATACACTCATTATCTGGTCACTAACAGTTAATCTTGTGAGTGTAGGTGGCATCGGTTTCGATCCACTACCTACGCCCTCCTTCTTAGCATGCCTTCTCTTCGGTGTTGTGCGTCATCTCTGTCCTAGCAGAGTGATGCCCTGGTGCCAAGTGTCCCAGACACCATTTGCAGGAGTTTCGCTCAGGTATCATCGATATCTTTCCGCCACTCACCCATATTGTTTCGGTGATAGACTCATCTCTATCCCGAATCGTGCCCTCCATCTTGTCCCTTTGGCAACCCTTACTGATCTTTGTTATCAGAAGAGGGCAATGCCAGCAAGCCTTGTTTTTCCTCCCCTAGTTTGCCCTGTCATCTCGTTCTTTGGGCGTGTACAATTCCCTTTCGTACGCTTGATGATGATGTTATCATGACCTCCGTGTCTCGCTGCATGATTGCCAAGTCCATCCTCGCCTCCATATCCATCCAGATCCAGCTGGTGTTCAGCCAGCGATTAGTGTAGCATTGGTTACGCCAACTCTTTCCATACAAAGACTCACTTTCGTGCACATCGCCACAACATATTAGACCGTAATATCGGAGTTTTCGCGAGATTTGTGTGCTTAGGTGTGCATGCATATTATTGTGTGAGTAGCAGTAATATGTGCGGATTGCTTTATATTATGTGTGTGCTTGTGTGCTTTTGTTTTAGTTGTTTCTTTTGCTTCTTTCTTTGGGCCTTCGGTGTAGCATTATTTTTCCCCTCGTTGAAGTTGCTCGTCAACCGACACCGGACCTGAATAATCATCAAGGAGTTCAAAGGTTTGGAAGCTCGGATAAATGGAATGAAGTTATCAGCAGACCGGAGTGAAATTTGGAATATCTCGTCTAAATGGAAAAGGAATCATGGATGGACAGTCAGTATCATGTTTGCATCAGCGTGCACTCCTTACAACAGTCCGGATAATCAAGTCTACCTTAGTGTGCACTCCTCATGGCCGTAATGATCAGATCAGCAAGAAGATAAGCTATGTGCAGGATCAACAGTTCAGTTTCAGTCAAAGCATAAGCCATACATTCGTCCTCAGTACGGCAATGGTGCAAGACAATACATTGTGAATTGATAGCAGATGACAGAATCAGATCCGCAACAGTTGGTCAGAAGCCAGAATCAGATCGGCAACAGTTTGGTCAGGAGCAAGAATCAGTCAGAACACATGTTTGCCTCGGGAATCAGAATCTCAGATATATGAAGGAAGCCAGATATACACCTCAGTGTGACAAAGGACTATGAGGATTGACGACAACACTGAGCTCAGTACAAGTATCTGTGAACCTGGAAGATGATCTTGATGAGCCCTTGTCTCCTTTTCTTTCGTGTCGGCACCATGCCTGTGATCTAAGCTATTTTTAGCTATCCGGGGTGGATGCCGATTTTTATTTCTCTCTTCAACGACTGCAATGACTTCTGAGCTACTTTTTGACTGTCTCATACAACTATTGAGTTTATTTTTGATAGTGGCCCTATGATTTTAGCTACTTTCGGCTATCTTAGGGATCTATCACTTTCTTCTTATCAACACGGTCTCATGCTCTGAGCTGTTTTTCGGCCGTCTTGAGTCGTGGTTGAGCTATTTCAGTGATGTCCCAGATCTGAGTTGTAAAGACTGTTCTGGTGGCTACTGATTTATTTTCCGATTTCTTGCAAGGGTTCAGATGATCATTTTTCCTTGGTCAGAATGTTGCACTCGACAGAACCTATGGTCACACGAAGAAGAAATATGACCAAGCTCTTTCAACCAAGGATCCAGATCAAGAAAACAATAATGAAAAAGCAAGACCAGTGGTGCAGATATGAAAATGGTGCAGATACCCCGGACAGTCTGAGTCAGTATGGATCACCATGGATATTCACCTAAAGGGTCTGCTCGATTTTGGATGGTGAATAACAGTCTGGAAGCATGTGCTCTCTCTTATGTGAAGCATCAACGGATAGCCTGTCATCGACAAAATTCTTTCATGAGATTCACAGTCAATCAAGTCTACAGATACTAGCATATAAGGCCATACACCTTGATGCTGGTCAGGATAGGCGACAGTAAAAATATTTGGAATGAATCTGAGACTCAAGACAGTGGAGCCAGTCAGCATGCTTCAGAAATTCCTGCGATAAGTTAGAATCTGTCAGGAAAGCAGTTATGCATCACCTCTCTGTTTGGAACCCGAAGGACCTGCATTTAATGGATAAACCCAATGCAAGGAGTCAGAGCTTGGGTGTTCATCAGGACAAATTGGATCACCAATTCATGGACAGTTTTCAGTACAAACACAACAATTGGAAATCACTCTCGGATTTGTGAGACAGGCATATATTTCATACATGGTAAATCTCAGATCAGTCAGCAACTATGAACAGAATTGGGGTCAGTATAAGCAGGACAATGTGAAGTAAGATCTGCCAGGATATGGACACAGTAAAGCCAACCACCCCAGAGCCAGTCAGATAAGTCAGATGCAGGATTTAATGGGAACAATCAATAAAGGAAAAGGATACCCGAGTTGGAAACAGTTTCCTCAAGTCAGTATATTCATACTTGTTCCCTGAGCAACCAAATCTCGAGGACGAGATTTCTTTAAGGGGGGAAGGTTTGTCAAAGCCTGATTTTTGGCCCTTTCTTTTTCATTTGTTTTTCTGAGATTTTTCCTTAGTTTTCTTTTTCCATGGCTTTGTGGTCTGAAAACTAAAGAAGATGCCCTCTTCTTTATTTCCAGAGTGGCTTGTCATCCCCAAATCCTTCCCTAGATCATATCATTTCCATCCTAGCCCAATCCCAAAATTCTTTTGCTAGGAAATATTCCTTTTTCTATTAAAGGAATAACCATGTCTACCCTAGGTTGTGAAGCAACCTATATTTCCATCACTCCTAAAATTCCCAAATAATTCTCATAAATTGTTTGGGTCCTATCTTCATCAAATATGGCAAAACTTTTCATTGCCATGTTCGAAAATATTCCTCCAATAATTCATTTCCTATTCTGCCCTCAATGGCACTTTGTGAAGCAAGTGCTATTTTACTTTTCCCAATTGACCTCAAATTCCCTGGACACCTTTTCTTGTCCATATCATTGCCGCATGCCAAAGTGCAATCTCATTTGCCTAGTAGTCATTTAATTATGATTTTCCAAAGTTTCTGTCCAGAAAAAACTTTGTGAAGGAGGTACAAGCTAGGCATATCCAAATGAGTCGCACTTTTGCTTGGTCCTTCATATCATCAAATCATAGCCCTCCACCAAAGTTGAGCTCACGTAATGCCTCCATGTGAGCACAACTTCAAATCTTTGATTTTGTCCAAAATTTCAGTTTGTGAAGCAAGTATATTTTATCTTGCTCCATTATGTCTGTAAATTTTTCTAGGCCTTCTCCTACCCATATAACCCATCTCCACCCAATTTGGGCATATTCTATCTATCTAATTTTCCTCTAGATTTTTGCAAGTTTCTGGTCAGTGGGGATGTTTGTGAAGGAAGTACCATTTTGGTTTATCCAAATGGTGTGAAACCTTTTTCAGCATCTTCATATGATCAAATAACTCTACCTTGCCCAATTTGAGTTCAAGTTGACACACCATTTGAGTGCACCATCTTGATCTCTATTCTAGACCAGATTGTGCATTTGCAAAGCAAGTGTATTAATTCTTGATCCAAATCACCTCAACTTTTCCAGAACCATAGTCCTTCCTAATATAAACCTCCCAGACAACTCCGTTTGACTCAATCAACTTCCTGTTGATCAGCAGTACTCAGCCAAAACTGATACAACAAACTTTAGAGGAAAAATCCCATCGATCCAGTGCACCTCTTCTTGATCTATCACCTCCCTTGGCCTCTTCTACCCAGGGACTTGTCGCTAGACATCTCATGGCAGCCATTTGGCGCTTCCTCATGCCAGCCCACACGGTGACCACCGCCCTGGCACGCCATGGACGCGAGCTGAGTGGCGTTTTTCTCGGGCCCCTCCACGGTTCCTCATGCTCGCGCGCCTCGTCATGTCCAACAGCTAGCCCGCGTTGTCACCGTTCCCCTGGAGCTGACTCCCCCTCCCGAAGCCTCCTCGCTGGCGCTCGTCGTCGTGCGTCCACGGGAGAACTGTAGCCGATCGACTCTGTTCGCGCCGTGGCGGCTTCCTCCTCTTGTCCCCGAGCTCCTATCGTCTCCGTGACCCTCGTCCACTTCTCCCTCGACGCCATCTGAGTTTGGCCGCGAGCACACGCGTCCGCGGCACCGAACACGCGTCCGCGGTGGCACCCGAGCTCAACCGCCTCGACCCGGCTATAAGTAGCAGCCCCGACCCCTCCCGAGCACTCCATCGCCTCCCCCTCACTCCTAGGAACCTACCTAGCCTCTCCATAGCCTCCAGGAGCTCTCCTCGCCCTCCCTTGCCACCATGGCCGCCGCCGGTACCCGGCTAAATTAGCCCGAGCCGAGCCCCCCCTCCTCCTGGCCACCACCACCAGCATCTACCACTGCACCAGACCCGCCCTGCTCCGTTCCTAGATTGCCGGAGCCCCTGTGGCTGCTGTTGGGGATATAACTATTGAGTATAAACCGCCCAGGAGGGGCCGGTTTACACTCAACCGTATTGAAGCCCACGAAGACTCAGAAGATGGCGTTTTACTATGAAGCTTAGAGGCCCGGAGCCCAAAGGCGGATTAGGACCCATAGTGGTAAACCGCCATGGTCATGTAAACTTATGTTGTAAGATAAGGAAGGGAGAGACCGAGCCGAGCACTTGTATGAGTCGGCCTTGAGACTCTGTAGACCAGCCGGGTGTCAACCTGTGTATATAAGGGTACGACCCGGCGGCGGTTCAGGGACACGAAACACAACTCGATAGCCAAGCATAGCTTGTTTAGCTCCTTGGTTAGCGAGACCCCAATAATCCCATCACAACTAGACGTAGGCTTTCACCTTCATCGAAGGGGCTGAACTAGTATAAAATCCCGCGTGTCTTTAGTCCGGTTTAACCCCTTTAAGCTAACCCGTCGTGATGGCTCCACAACTAAGTCCTTACACGAGGACATCTGACGTGATATTTCCACGACAGTTGGCGCCCACCGTGGGGCTATCGCACGATGGTTTCGAGTTCTTGAAGGTCAGCTTTGAAGGACTCAAGGGATACGTGACGGGCCAGATGACCAAAAGTCGTCGCGACAAGCTCTACATAGGCGATGCAGGCTGGGGCCCCGAGGCCGGCTCAATCGAGTACGGGTATCGGGTCCCCTTCGGCGGAATTCACGTCTTCATCGGCAAGATCGGCGAACCGGGCCCTGAGACGGACATCTGCACCAACCTCGTTGAGACGGCTCAGCGTGCAAGTCCCGCCCGGGTTTAGACTCCCGTGAAGCGTGCGTTCGTAGGGTGTGTGCATGGGATTGGATCTGAACCGGTGTCTGAGGGTGACACGATCGCTTACTCCAACGGCGAATCATCTGGTGAAACCGAATCCTTGTACCAAGTTCACGATGGCGTGTTTGAAGGGTATTCTGATGGCACCAGTATTCCGGAGCTCCTTGAAACACCGAACCACGTTGGAATCTTCATGGCTAGAACACAGCCAACATTGCAAAACTCTACTGCAGAGGCGTCTAGACAGGTAACAGGGGCAGGGGGCTCCGTGCGCCGGCCAGCTCAAGTTCTCTCCGGTTTGATGGATGCCTGGGCGGTCTTGCTAACCACTACAGTTACACCAGCAACGCAGGATCAACACAATGCGGACATTGCTAGCCTGAAGGATCAGATAACACAAGCCAAAGCGGACTTAGCAGCTGAGGAAACCAGGATGGCTGAGGAGCGGGCCGCTTTAGACGACCAGGCGCAAAGAATTCAAGCTGAGAGTTATCGGCTTTTGATGGATCAGAACGCTTTAAATCAAGTGTCCAGGAGGAAACATGAATCTCGCTTGCCAGCAGATTACAATGCAATAAATCTCTTTGGAACACCGGGGGCAGGAACTAGTAACCCGCCAGCAGTAAACCGGAATACCGATCCAAGGACCGGGGCTCCGGATCAACCTAAGATGATGGGGCCGCCTCAGCATATGGACAACCCACCGCAGTACACCACACCGCCGCCGGGTCACTTTTCTACCCCATTGGATAATATGATAGTAGCAGCATCCCGGTTAGCTACTATTCCAATCGAAGGTGAATCGCCGGCAGCGGTTGAGACGCGGCGGGCCAGGGATCTTCTTCAGACAGCTTTGACACAACAACAAGCTTATTCATACAGCCGAGACAGGGTTCACTCAACTCCACGGCCGAGCAAAAGCTATAGTAGGCATATGGATGAACCGGAGGTGTCTAGCAGTGCGCGGCGTCGCATTGTCCCTCAAGGACCTAATCCGGTGCATGGTGATTTGAATGATCAGTACATGGTGGATAATGGCAGGGCACGAAGGGAGGCTGCTTTAGCAGCACAACATACGGGTCGATATCAACCCGCCCCGGTTCAGCCACCAGCGTCAGTAGACCGAGGTGTCGGAGTTGCTTTCAGCTCATGGGGAGTGCTGTGCCTTATTCCGGCTCTCCGTAACGTGCGACTGCCTAAGGACTTCAAGGGTCCGCGTAAGGTGCCGAATTACACCGCTGATCAGCCACGCGAGGTGTGGGTGGAAAGCTATGAGATGGCAATGGAAATGTTGGACGTTGATGAAGCAGCGTGTGCAAAATACTTCACGATGATGTTGGAGGGGACAGCCCGGACTTGGTTGAAGAACTTACCACCTAACTCCATCGAGTCATGGGACCAGTTGAAGGCCCGGTTTATAGCCAATTTCAAGGACACATGTAAGCAGCCTCTGTCTATAGTGGATCTTGACGCTTGTGTACAAGGGGAGAACGAGTCAACAACTCATTGGGTGCGCCAGGTTTCAGAAGTATTGCACTCATCGGACCGTATTAATGCCAGCTCAGCAATCATCACCTTGGAGCGTAATTGCCGGTTTAAGTCACTAAAGATGAAGTTGGGACGTCTCAAGCGTCACAGCAACAACATAGGTACCCTCATGGCCGCTTTGGTCAAGTATGCCGATTCTGATAATACCAAGGATCCCGATTCTGATGAGGAGAAACCGGAGAAGGGAAAGAATAACGGTGGTGCAAAGGGACATCAGCACAACCAAGGAGGTCATGGGAATAATGCTAAGCGTAAAGCAGATTCAGATTTTCTAGCTAATGCTAATGTGCAGCGCCGTAAGGGTAAACCGCCTCAGCGTGGCGGCACAATGAATCTGGAACGTTTGTTGAATCAACCCTGTCCAAAACATGGGACCAAGGAGGTGCATGCGACACATCTCTGGAAAGATTGTAACATTATGAAGGAGTTCAAAAACTCTGATCTTTTCCGGTATGATCAGGGTCCATCTGGTGGTTCAGGCACAGGTTTTCATGGCGGCGGCGGTTCAAACTCCGAATTTCAGAATAACCAGGGCAACCAGAACAATCAAAGTGGTAATAACCAGCAGAGTAATCAAGGAAATCAGCAGCAGTCGGGTTATCAGAGTCACCCAAAGCAGTTGAATGGTGGGCAGTATCACGTGTTCACCACTAGTTTGTGCAAACGCGATCAGAAGCTTCACAAGAGGGTTGTTAATGCTGTTGAACTGGCGGTGCCACGTTACCTGCGGTGGTCTGAGCAACCTATTGTATGGAGCAGAGAGGATCATCCACCCCGGGTTGACAATCCGGGTCACCTGGCGTTGGTGGTGGCACCTCAGGTGGGAGGTTATAAGTTCACCAAGGTACTCATGGATGGAGGGAGTAGTATCAACATTCTGTATTATGAAACCTTCCGTCGCATGGGGTTGATAGACAAGAGTCTTAAACCGTCCAACACTGTTTTCCATGGTGTGGTACCAGGTAAATTGGCATATCCTGTTGGCAAGATTGCTTTGGAAGTTGTGTTTGGTGATGAACACGATTCCCGGTCTGAGACATTAACCTTTGAGGTGGTGAGGATCCAGAGCCCATACCACGCACTGTTTGGGCGACCGGCTTATGCAAAGTTCATGTCAAGGCCTTGTTATATTTACTTGCAGCTCAAGATGCCGGGTCATAAAGGGACCATTACGGTTCACGGAAGTCGTAAAATCGCTTTGGATTGCGAGGAAGGTGATGCGGCCTATGCTGAGTCGATTTGTGCTACAAAGGAGTTAAAGTTTTATAAAGAAAATGTTGATCCGGCAGACATGACGCCTCTGAAGAAGCCCACCACTGAGCATAACCCAACCCTGCATTTCAAACCGGCTGATGAGACCATACTTGTTGACTTTGTTCCTAGCGATTCATCCAAGCAGTTCAACATCAACACAAATCTGGATCCGAAATAGGAAAGCGCGCTCATCGAGTTCATCCGTGAGAGTCGGGACATTTTTGCATGGAAGCCTTCGGACATGCTAGGTGTACCGAGGGAACTCGCTGAGCACACTCTCAATATTGATCCCAAGTTTAAACCGGTCAAGCAATTTCTGCGTCGCTTTAATGAGGAAAGGCACAAGGCAATTGGTGAAGAGGTGGCCTGGCTCCTGGCTGCTGGGTTCATCATTGAAGTGTTCCACCCTAAGTGGTTGGCTAATCCGGTGCTTGTTCTTAAGAAAAAGGACACTTGGCGCATGTGTGTGGATTACACAGATTTGAACAAAGCTTGTCCGGCCGATCCTTTCGCTCTCCCACGTATTGATAAGATCATTGATGCGACGGCGGGTTGTGAGCATTTGAGTTTTTTGGATACTTATTCAGGCTATCATCAGATCAAAATGGCAGTTAAGGACCAGGAGAAGATCGCCTTCATCACTCCTTTTGGAGCCTTCTGTTATGTTTCTATGCCCTTTGGGCTCAAGAGTGCCCAGGCAACTTATCAGCGTTGTGTGTAGAATTGTCTTCACGCTCAGATTGGGAGCAATGTTCATGCCTATGTTGATGACATTGTGGTGAAGTCCAGGAAGAAGGAGACATTGAGAGATGATCTCAAGGAGACCTTTGACAATCTGCGAGTTTAAAAGATGATGCTCAATCCGGACAAGTGTGTCTTTGGTGTTCCGGCAGGCAAGCTTCTAGGCTTTCTGGTGTCTAACAGGGGTATCGAGGATAATCCGGAGAAGATCAAAGCGATTACATCTTTGGCTAAACCGGAGTGCATCAATGATGTTCAGCGTCTAGCAGGTCGGATTGCAGCACTAAGCCAGTTTATCAGCCGTTTGGGAAAGAAGGCGATCCCTTTATATCAGATGCTGAAGAAAACAGACACCTTTGTCTGGAGTGATGCGGCTAATGCGGCGTTTGCAGACTTGAAGCGGCAGTTGGCTGAACCGCCAGTCCTTGCTGCTCCGGTTGACAGGGAGCCTCTATTGTTGTACGTGGCTGCTAATGCCTATGTCGTCGGTGTGGCAATCGTGGTGGGGCGTAAGGAGGTTGGTAAGGAGTACCCGGTTCAACGACCGGTTTACTACATCAGTGAGGTGCTTATCGAGTCAAAGCAGCGATATCCGCATTGGCACAAACTTGTATATGGGATTTTTATGGCAAGCCAGAAGCTCAAGCAATATTTCCTAGGCCATCCCATTATATGGGGTTTTTATGTGCCTCGAACAGCGATAAAATCTCAGGCACTTGTGGATTTTATCAATGATTGGACTGAGTTGCAGGCGCCAGAGGACAAACCGGATAATACATACTGGACTATTCACTTTGATGGGTCCAGACAATTGGAGGGCTCGGGGGCTGGTGTTGTTCTTACTTCCCCTCAAGGTGATAAGATTCGTTATGTCCTCCGTTTAATGTTCCCCTGTACTAACAATGCAGCTGAGTACGAGGCTTTGCTTCATGGACTCTGCATGGCCAAGGAGATGAATTAAGTCGGGTGCGATGCTTTGGAGACTCTGATCTGGTGGCTCAGCAAGTTTCTGGTACTTGGGATTCTAAGGATCCACTCATGGTGGCTTACAGACGTGAGGTGCATATTGTGGCTGGTTATTTCAAAGGGTATCAGGTTGAGCATATCGACAGGCACAAAAACGAAGCAGCAGACGCGTTGAGCCAGCTTGGATCTTAGCGTAAACCGGTACCTCCCAATACCTTTCTAGATATCTTGCATAACCCGTCTGTTAAGCTACCTACAGAGGAGGATTTGGCTGTTCCTGATCCAGAGGCTCAATAAGTGGCCACCTTGCACGTTGTGCTGGATTGGACAGTTCCGTATCTGGCGTATATGAACTGGGGCGAGTTACCAGATGATGAAGTCCTGGCTCGGCAGATTGTTCGGCGGTCCAAATACATGGTTATTTAGAATGGTGAGTTACACCGTTGCAGCGTTTCAGGCATATTTCAGCGTAGTGTTTCCCCTGAAGAAGTCCAAGAAATCCTACGGGAAATTCATGAAGGGGATTGTGGTCATCATGCCGGTTCAAAGTCCTTGGTTGCAAAGGCTTTCCGTCATGGGTTCTACTGGTTGACAGATCATGTTGATGCGGAGGATCTGGTAAAGCGGTCTGATGCTTGTCAAAAGTTTTCACGCAGGGCTCATGTTCCGTCTCAAGAATGATTCCCATCACTTGGCCGTTTGCCAACTAGGGGCTTGACATGGTTGGACCCTTTAAGCGCTCCAGGGATAAGAAGACCCACCTGCTGGTGGTGGTTGACAAGTTTACCAAGTGGGTTGAAGCGGAGCCTGTCAGCAAGTGTGATGCAGCTACGGCGGTTCAATTTCTCAAGAAGATTATCTTCCGCTTTGGCTTTCCACACAAGATCATCACGGATAATGGCACAAACCTCTCTAAAGGTGAGATGGAAGATTTTTGTCAGAGAGAACACATCCGGCTTGACTTAGCATCTGTGGCGCACCCCCAGACCAATGGACAAGTAGAGAGAGCTAATCAAGAAATCTTGAAAGGTATTAAACCCCGGCATATGGTTCCTTTAAAGTGGACGCCGGGTTGTTGGGTGGAAGAATTGCCTTCTGTGTTATGGAGCATCAACACTACTCCCAACAGATCGACGGGTTACACGCCTTTCTTCATGGTGTACGGAGCAGAGGCGGTCCTACCAAGTGATATTCATCACGATTCACCCCGGGTTGCTAATTATGTTGAAGCGAACAATGAGCAAGCACGCCAGGAGGCGTTGGACCTGTTGGATGAAAAAAAAGATATGGCTTTAGCCCGTTCGGCGGTTTACCAGCAAGACCTGCGGCATTATCATAGCCGCCGGGTTAGAAGAAGAACCTTTCAAGAAGGCGATTTGGTGCTCCGGCTCATCCAGGATCAGACCGACATGCATAAGTTATCCCCACCTTGGGAAGGACCCTTTGTGGTCAGCAAAAATCTGCACAACGGATCATACTACCTCATTGACGTTTGAGACAACTCACGTACTTCTGAGGAGGAGACCCGGCGGCCGTGGAACATAGCTCTCCTACGGCCTTACTATACTTGAGCCATAGGGTTTTCTTATGTACATATTTCGATTATGTATATATTATGATCAATAAATAAAACCAGCATCCTTGCTATAAGCAGGGCCTCTGCTATTTTTTCTCAAATATCCTTTGAGTTGCATAGGGGCTTCAGCTGACAAAGCGGAGTACTACCTATTAAACCGGCTATCAGGCCATAATACAACTCGGGAGCTTCACACCCGAAGGGCCAAAGAGAGTCTGGATGCTATGCACAGCTCAAACATAGGCACCTAATGAGCACAGCTCATCATGTTACTTGGGGGCTCCTTGTGTCAAATACTCAGGAGTTTGAATGGACCCTTGTAGCTGGGTATCGCCCCACGGCTTGGAAGCCTAGTATATTTACCTAAAACCCAGGGTTAACCTGCCTTCATCAAGTAAGACACTCCTGTCCAGGTCATCCTGGCATGACCCTCCGAATGTTTGACAGTTACTCTCATTGAGACCCTGCACTTGTCAAAGTTAAAATGGTGATTGGTTAGTTGTAGGGCCATCTTAAAAGGATTTGTCAAATGGTTTAACTCAGCGGCCTGGCAGCCCATGAAAAGCCTCCAATTTGGGCCTGGCGGCCCTTGAAAAGCCTCGAATACACGGTCTTGTTTGCATTTGTTTCTTTTTGCTGAATTTTGTGTTAAACCGGCATCTTTGATCTAGTATGGCTTTTTAAGTCATCATTTTAACCTGGTGTTTGTTAACCCGGCTTGGGTCTCAACTAAAAGTTGACGAACCTTATTAAACCGGAGATTATTAACCCGGCCTGGCTTTGACTACTTGTCGCCGGTTTTTGATCATCTGGTGTTCATCGTAGCCCGGCATGACTTCTTATACACCATCAGTACAAGGTGAAGTTGTACAAAAATTTCAAGATTTGGGTCTTCACCCTTATTTCAGTCAAAAGTTGGTAAACCAACTAACGTGATATCACATCACAGGTATGAGTTATTTCATATTTCGTCAAGTTTGATTATCAATCAGGCTTTGTCTTGGGCATTATGACCCGTCCAGCGGTAAACCGCAAGGACAATTCTTTTTATGCAGACATAGGGATTGCATCTTATGATATATGAGCCAACATTGAAATTTTAATGACGGGTCACATAAAGTATTTCCCACTGCACGATGGCAGCAGATCAAAGTATTTTTGCTACCCTATTACAAGGCACTTAAACAGCCCAAATTATGGAATAGTTTTTGTGCAAAATCAACCGGATTGCCGGATCAAGCATCATCACCATGTTGACGTGAGGTAGATGGCTCATCTGTCGTCGGTTCAACCTCCTCATCCTCCTCCAATGGTTGGAAATCAGCGGTGGTCCAGTCAATCTGGGTTAAGGCCTGAAAGACAGCCTCTTCACTTATAAGATCAGTCGGATCAACGTCAGGGGCGTAAGTATGCTTACGGATTGGGGGAATAAGATTTTGCACTTCCGGAATGGCAGCCTGAACCCGTTTGTTGTCAGCATCATAGAAGGACCAGTGAACCGTCAAGTTTCCTTCTTCTGCCAGTTGACTCGCCAGAGGACGCATCAATCTTGTCACACGTTTGAGGGTATCATTTTCAAACAGTGCCCCATTTTCATGTTCACTAGGAAAGCCCTTGGCGATATCGACCTGATCAAGGTCAGCTATCCATGCCTTGGCTCGGGTCAGTGCTAACAAAGCGCCAGCTCTGGCAGCGGACCGCTTCACCTCTTCTATCTCTGCTGGCGTTGTAGATAACTTGGCCAGAGTGTCCTTGATCAATGTTGGGGCTGCATTGTCATAAGAAGTTGCGCAGATAACCCGTTGGGCACCGGTATACAACTTCTCAATCAGCATATAGGCGGCCTTGAGCTTCTTCCGCATATCAGAGCCCAGCTGAGCAATGCGGCCACCTACAGCGGTTTATGGATTTCAAGTTAAACCGGCAACATTCTAAAGCGGAATGTTCATAAACCATTGGCAAACAATACTTACCAAATATTGCAGAAGTCATGGCATTGATTTGGCACTTTAATCCAGTAAGTTCTTCTGTCACCGGTTTAAGAGCTGCTTCAGCGTCCTCCACCCGCTTCAGCAACCCATCTTTTTCAGTATCCCAGTTGGTCCGCTCAGAATTGAACCACTCCTTGAGTTGTTCCATAGTGGTTAAGGCAGTTTTCAATTCATCCCTGGCCTTGGTGGTTTCTGCTTGTTGGGTTTTCACATTTTCTTGAAGATCGGCAATCTGAGAGACTTGTTGATTTATTTCATTCTGCCACAGCAAGAAGAGCATATCAATGATTTCTTTAAAAGTCCCAAGCATATAACCAGTTATACACTTGACACTTGGGGGCTAATGAGGATTACTTTTTTCTACTTATTATTGAAGTCCCACGGATTAATACAAGTATTAATCATGGCACTTGGGGGCTAATGTGTGTTTGATCAGAAATGCACAAGGGAAATCGACAAAGTACAGTCTGAAATATGCAAAGTCCTGGTTTGACTTTCTCAAGACCAAACCGGCCCTTGGGGGCTACAATGCAATGAAGGTACAGAGTAAAGGATCCAACGGTTTACCTCATAGCGCTCCTTCATTAAATTTACCAAACCGGCCTTGTAGTCTTGGCTGGTGAAGAGACGGTTCAAGAAGCCGGAATGAAGGTCTTGGGCAGATAAATCGGCACAGTCTGACAAATCCGTTTTTCTCTTCCCCTTATTCATAAAGGCAAATTCATCCTTGGCGGTATGCTTGGATAAAACAACTGGATTGCCTGGGGCGGTATATGCCATGCCAGTAACAACAACGTCATCATCCTTGGCGGGGCTGGACGGATTGATATTCTCCTTAGCAGGGCTTGGCGCTTTGGCAGCAGGGCTCGGCGGCTTGGTACCATGGCTTGGCGGATCAGCAGTTTGATTTGGAGGGGTGGCATCAGTTGATGTATCGACCTGTATCTCTGGTTCAGCCTCTAGCGGATTAGCATCAGCACCTGGATTTTCCGGAGCACAGTGGTCTGTGGCAGTCTTAGGATTTTCGCCCTCGTCTTCAGGGCTCTTCTCCGGATCAACTTCGTCAGCATGGCTGCTGGTGTTGGCCTTTTTACTCAGTCGGGCCTTGGCGCTACAACATTCAAAGTTATAATATAATAGATCGACACGTGTTCCGGAAAGAAACAATGCAAAAATGTAATTACCCAACAACGATCTTCAGGGGAGGCAGCTGATTGGTTGATGAACCACCAAACGAGTTGGACGATGCCTGATAATTTGGATCAGACGGATTGAGTGGGCATCGGAAGAAACCCTTCAAAGGATAAAGCTTTTCAGGAGAATAAGCCACCTCTGTACGATGTTTCCGGTTTGGTGTATCTGGTAAATCGGACGATGTGATTTGCTGACCGCTATGCCGGGTTGTACGACGTTCTGCAGCTTGCTGTGACTTCACAGAAAATTTTGGATCCAAATGAGCAAGAGGGTGAGATAGTTTTACTTTCCGGATTGTGCGGCGAACTTTTTGAACCGGCACAAGATCATAATCGGAAGAAAGAGTGATTACCTCAGCATTATCTGCGTGGCTCGCCTCAGCCTCCTCCTGGGAAACAATCATTGTCAATACAATGTACAAGTAAGGAATCAAGTTAGTCAAGTTTTACCTCTGCATCTGATTCCTCATCTTCTGGCGGATCAGAAGACTCGGTGGTTTTCTTCTTGGAAACCTTCCTGGTAACTTTGGTCTTTGGACGAGCCTTGGCCGGTTTAGTACGTTTCCAGAAGGAGCTATTGGCTTGTAACAATAAGGCAAAGCAATATCAAACACACAGTTAAAACGGAGGCGAATCAGAAAATAATAAGATAAATTTTACCGCTGGTGGAGGATTGGAGACGCAAAAAGGTGCCAGTCCGGTTTGACTACATGCAGAGATTGTCTCATCAAGCATCTTCTTTGTAGATTCAGTAACTTCAAGCTCTGTCATTTCTACTTCATGATAGCGTTGAGGGTTTTTTACATTGCCAGTTTATTCATGCATCAATCCGGGACGACGGCTTAAAGGCAAAATACCCCACGATACCCAACAGCGGACGAGGTCAATGCCGATTAAACCGTTGGCCATGAGGGCCCGGACCTTGGCGATTTGAGGAGTAAAGGCCCTTCGCTCTGCGGCGGATAAGCGTGATGGTAATGGATGGTTGTTGCTAAGCCGGTGTGGACGATAGCCCGGTAGAGGATTTTCTCCATCAAGGGCAGTGTTCCGGCAGTCAAACCAAGTCTGGTTCCAATCGTTAGGATGGCTATGATGTTTTGCATGTGGGAAGTCAACTTCTTTCCATTTCTGAATTGAAACGCCACCAAGCTCTATGTTGGGACCATCAGAGAACTCTGTGTGACGGTTCAAGTGGAAGAAATCCCGGAACAACTCCACAGATTGCTCTTCTTGGAGGTAAACTTCGCAGAAGACCTGAAAGTTGCATATATTGGACACGAAATTCGGTCCAATGTCTAGTGGATGGAGCTGGAAGCTTGCGAGGACATCCCAGAAATTTTTTGATCCGGGCGGGCTGAATCCCCGGTCTAAGTGTTGCATAAAAACAACCACTTCTCCATCTTGAGGTTCAGGAGGGCATTTAGAATCCGGAACACGCCATTGCAGGATCCTTTTGGAAGCAAAAGCGCCAGTGGTGACATATCCATTGATTTGTGTCTCCGTAATCCAGGATGGAACCCAGTTGCAGGCAGCAAATTGTTTCGTCATCTCGGAAAGGAAAGCTGAAAGAAAAAATAAATGCCGATTTACAAATTAAACGGTTTAAGTGTATTTTCCAGTGTTAAACCGGCGAATTTCCGATCAAGTTCGGTTGGTGGTTTAAGAGAGGGCTAATGGTATATGGCATATTGATCATCAAAGGTTAAACCGCCCATAGGTAGAAGGGCTTGGGTTCAAAATCTGCTAAGTGTTGACAGAAACAGGTTTCGCACGGTGATGGGATTAATTCGGATCTACAAAAGGTTCAGTAAGAAAAATTTCTCCGATTTATAAAGGTGTTAAACAGAGCAGAGAAGTTCATGCGTTCTATCAAGAGAGTCCATACAAAGAGGAAGACCTACTAAGTGCTAAATTGGATGCGGAGCAATTACCGCACGGGATTTATGCTACAGCTGAGTCAAAAAAGCTATGGCAGAAGTGAATACGAAGAGACTAGGATGAGTACCTATGAACGCAGATGCAAACAGGAACCCTAAGAGAAAGATCTAGGGTTATGAAGGAGAAGGTTTACCGGATGCGCAGGACAGCGGAGGAACGCCGAAGGTCTCTGGTACAACCAGGTTGATGCAGCGGCCTCTGTTGATGCAGCGTTCGAAGGTCAAGGGCGGCGGCGGAGCTTTAGAGCTGGGGCGTCGCGAGGAAGAAGAAGAAGTGTAGAAGGGGAAGAAAGGAAAGGGCCACCGGGTCTATTTATAAGGAAAATGGATAAGGACCGGCGTGAAAATCAAGGAGTCAAAAAGCGGTGAGTGGCGCAGCTGTCGCCTCGATTTCCGGGGTGATATTAATAAGAGGAATCTTTTTATTCATTTTTTACAGAGATTACGTCATGATGATCCATTGATGTATCCAGAGGATGACGTCACGGTGGTTTAACAAAGTTTATGAAGAAGATGTCATGGCGGTTTACGGGAAACAAGGGAAGATGTTCATGGGACTTTCCTAAGTACTAAAGATTGACATGAATAAATTCAAATCACTCTCGGGGCCTAAAGTTGGGGATATAACTATTGAGTATAAACCGCCCAGGAGGGGCCTGTTTACACTCAACCGTATTGAAGCCCACGAAGACTCAGAAGATGGCGTTTTACTATGAAGCTTAGAGGCCCGGAGCCCAAAGGCGGATTAGGACCCATAGTGGTAAACCGCCATAGTCATGTAAACTTATGTTGTAAGATAAGGAAGGGAGAGACCGAGCCGAACACTTGTATGAGTCGGCCTCGGGACTCTGTAGACCGGCCGGGCGTAAACCCGTGTATATAAGGGGACGACCCGGCGGCGGTTTAGGGACAAGAAACACAACTCGATAGCCAGGCATAGCTTGTTTAGCTCCCTGGTTAGCGAGACCCCAATAATCCCATCACAACTAGACGTAGGCTTTCACCTTCATCGAAGGGGCCGAACTAGTATAAAATCCCTCGTGTCTTTAGTCCGGTTTAACCCCTTTAAGCTAACCCGTCGCGATGGCTCCATGACTAAGTCCTTACACAAGGACATCTGACGTGATATTTCCACGACAGCTGCCGTCCCCTAGATCGGCCGCATCCCCTACTTTCGGTTGCCGCGCCACGCCGCCGTCCCAACCCTTACCCGGTGCTCGTTTTCCCCCTGGATGGGTGCGGCTCCTCCTCCCGAGCACTCCGGTAGCCGGAGCTCCATCGAAGGTAGCCAGAGTCGCCCAGAGCATCGCCGGCTTCGCACCTCTGCCTCTGCCTCACGGGCGAGAGCGAGGAAGAGGACGCCGACCCGTCCAGCTGGCCAGGCGGGCCCCTCTCTCTCTTCCCGACCCCACGCGTCAGCCTCAGGAGTTGGCCCGCGTTGACCCCGTCCACGCGGACGTGGATAAGTGGAAGCGCATTTGTGGGAATGCGTTTTCCACTTCTGAAAGCGTATTTCTAATTTACGCCTCTGCCTTATCCACTCAGGGACCTGTCTGTGAATATTATTTTTTATAGAAAATTCCCTGAACTTCATCACCTCACAACTTTTTATCCGTAACTCCGATCGAGGTGAATCCAACGCCCACGTCTTTGTCTCGTCGAGCCCGTTCTGTTCCCCCAATTTTCACTATGTTTCAACATTCTGAAAATGACCATTTTGCCCTTGCCCCTAATGAGCCCCTCCGAGAGCGAACCCTTTCCGGCGATTCTTTCCGCGGTCGTTCCGCACTTCGTCCCGGAGCCTTCTTCAACCCCAGGCAAGCCACAACCACCATTTGCATGATATCCATATAGAAGCATTGGTTTTCAACTTGAATCTTTAATAACTGTTTGATTGTTTTGCTACCGCTGTCGGTAATCCGGTTATGCTTGTGGACCAGTGTTTACCGGCATGCTTTGTTTTCTTGCACTCTATTAATATTCGCCAAGCTTGGTAATAATACATGTTGGTGATGGTCTTCGGTGCATGACTACCGTATGTTCCGAGTACCGCCGTTATGCATGTTTATTTGCATCCAGTTGATTAAATACTTGCATGGTAGTTTTATCGTTATGTTATTGCATGGTAGTTATTTTGATGCTAGTGCCACGTCATGCTATGAGTAGTGTGCTAGTTGTGATATCATGCTCGTCAGTATGCCATGCTCATCTAGATAAATGGGCAAATGTTGTTGTCATGCTCGATTATGATGCATCACCATGCTTATGTTGATATCATGTTCATGCATTGTAGTTGCATCATGTTATTTTATCATGGCTCAGCATATTGCATTCAAGTTTAATAACCAGATTAAATTGAACTTGAACAACTGTTGGCTGAGGCATGGTGCCACCATATCGATCTGACCAGTGCAACCATGCTTACCCTATGGCGGGGGTCCTAACTGGGCCTATTGTCACGCCTCTCGCCGGCGCCTCCCGAGGGATGGTTATGCGTGGGCGCTACCTTGGTCAGGTAGGACGGCATAAGCCTTATGTGCCCGTTGTTTTTGTAAGGATCCTTGTCCCTGATTGGGACAGTTTTGCCACGACGCTGGCTGTTGGTGCCTTTGGTAGGCACAGGGCCACCCAGGACTTAGCCCAAAGGGGAGTTGGTCGGAGTGGCCGGGAGAGCGTCATGGCAGTAGGATGGTTTTGTCGGAATGCTTTGGTCCACCCGAATGGGAGTGCGAGGCCAGTGTTCCGTGGTGTGGGTATAATGTGCTAACCTCTGCAGAGTGTGTGTATTCAATCTATCGATAGCCGCGCTCGTGGATATGGGACCAGTTCATAGTTGGTCACACTATGGGTCAACAGTAATAGTAATGTTCTTAATAACAACCCCATTTCGATGATGAAAGAAGTTGGTTGATATTTATGTGATCGAGAGAGGATCACGGCGGTATCGTGAATACCAACTTGTTGGATATTTGGAATGTTATTCGAGAGTCAAGGGTAAAGGTCAAGCTCCTTGTGATCATAAATGATTGCTATGGTATTGTTAATACCAAGCTTGATTGGATCCTGAGATGATCGTGTGATATCCGTGATGGTAAGTGATATAGGTGATGGTTACGAGGTAACCGAGCAGAGTAAGTTGGTTCATGATAGTTTCATCGTGTTGCATGCTAGTCTCACCATGTTCATATGTTTATGCCATGCTCGTATTGTTCTCGCTGTATCATGTTGTTCATGCTATGTTGTTCTGATAGTATAGTGTTCCTCATTTCTTAACAATCTGTAATTGCCATGTTGTTGTTTGTCTTGATTGCTTTGGTTGCTGTGAGCTTGCAAGTACATTCAATGTACTGACCTGGCGTGTCATGCCAGTTTGCAGTTCATGCTGGATTTAATTGCTTCTTTGTCGTAGATTCCTTGTTTACGAGCTAGGGTAAGCGTTCCAGCCAGAGTCCCTGCGGAGTGGAGTTCACCACCGCCATCGTTGTTCCGCTGCCAGTAGTCATTCTGCTGCGTTGAGTTGTTCTGCTGCTTGCATGGAGCAACCGTGGCAGGCGTAGTGTCGCCGTGCCGATGTAACCCCCGTGTACCCATATAGATTGCAATAAAGAGCTGATTTGTTCTATTCTAAGCAGTGCCGTATTCCAGAAGACTTCTCCTCGATATTTAGGCTAGAATACAGGGCGTTCCAGTTTCTCTGAGCCGGGGTGCCACAATAATGAATTATGATCTCTATTCATCTTTTACACCCACACAATCCTCTTATCTTTGTAGCTAGCGCTAACTTTCTCTCGTGCATGCACACGCCCACATCCCTCTCACCCTCCCTCAGCATTCTCTAGCTCCATCACGCAAATTCGACTTTCCACTTTAGGTCGTTCACTGCCAACCTCTTGATCATGTGTTGGTTTTCCCTTGAAGAGGAAAGGGTGATGCAACAAAGTAGCGTAAGTATTTCCCTAAGTTTTGAAGAACCAAGGTATCAATTCAGTAGGAGGCTACACGCAAATCCCTCGTACCTGCACAAACAAATAAGAACCTTGCAACCAACGCGATAAAGGGGTTGTCAATCCCTTCACGGCCACTTGCAAAAGTGAGATCTGATAAAGATAATAAATATTTTTTGGTATTTTTATGATATAGATTGGAAAGTAAAGATGGCAAAATAAAGTAGATCGGAAACTTATATGCTGGAAAATAGACCCAGGGGCCATAGGTTTCACTAGTGGCTTCTCTCAAGATAGCATAAGTATTACGGTGGGTGAACAAATTACTGTCGAGCAATTAATAGAAAAGTGCATAATTATGAGAATATCTAGGCATGATCATGTATATAGGCATCACGTCCGCGACAAGTAGATCGAAACGATTCTGCATCTACTACTATTACTCCACACATCAACCGCTATCCAACATGCATCTAGAGTATTAAGTTCATAAGAACAGAGTAATGCATTAGGCAAGATGACATGATGTAGAGGGGTAAACGCAAGCAATATGATATAAACCCCATCTTTTTATCCTCGATGGCAACAATACTATACGTGCCTTGCTGCCCCTGCTGTCACTGGGAAAGGACACCGCAAGATTGAACCCGAAGCTAAGCACTTCTCCCATTGCAAGAAAGATCAATCTAGTAGGCCAAACCAAACTGATAATTCGAAGATACTTGCAAAGTTAACCAATCATACATAAAAGAATTCAGAGGAGATTCAAATATTGTTCATAGATAATCTTGATGATAAACCCACAATTCATCGGATCTCTACAAACACACCGCAAAAATAATTACATCGAATATCTCCAAGAAGATCAAGGAGAACTTTGTATTGAGATCCAAAGAGAGAGAAGAAGCCATCTAGCTAATAATTATGGACCCGAAGGTCTGTGGTAAACTACTCACACTTCATCGGAGAGGCTATGGTGTTGATGTCACTACAAAAAAAATACACTTCCATGATGATACGTGTTTGTCACAGTAGGTCGCATTTTTTGTCATGTATGTACATCCATGACAAATTTATGACAGAATCAAGATAGTCATACATGTGCTGTCGTAGAAGTGTTCCATGACATTACCAAAATTATCATCACTGAAGTGTCCACTTCCATGACAATAAATCACGCGTCACAGAAGTGCTTTCATCAAGGGTGACCGACACGTGGCATCCACCGTAACGGAATGCCGTTAAGCTATCGGGTCGGGTTTTGGATCTGATAACCCGTTAACAGCCCCGACCAATGGAGATTTTCCACGTGTAAAATCATCATTGGCTGGAGGAAACACGTGTCGGATCATCGTTGGGACAGATGTCATCCACTCATTGGACAGAAGCTCCTATGATACGTCGACACGTGGCACGGCCCAACAGTGGCCCATTCCTGTGAAAAGGCCGCCCGTTTGACTTGGTCAAAAGGTTGAGGGCCGGCCCATGGAAAGCCAGTTAACGGCGTGTTCGCGTATAGCCCATTTACAGCCCACTAACCCAACGCCCTATCCGAATTAGGCCCAGTAGCGTCATCTGGGCCATCCACTATGATTCCAGCCTGTTTTCACTTCTGGCCCATGTATGGCCCATGACGTCTTTCCGCCCATATGAGGCCCTTTGTAACTATTGCCCCATTAACGGCCCGTGTTGAAACTGGCCAGTAATGAACAGTGTATCACTTTACACCCAAAAACGGCCCGTGGTGAAACTGGCCCGTAATGAACAGTGTATCACTTTATACCCATTAACGGCCCGTTATTCCATTGGGCCGTTTCCAGTCCAAGTTATCTTTCGGCCTTCTGAGGGCCCATTTATTCTTGGGCTCATTTGCATCTTTCGGTTCCTTACGGCCCGTTACTGTCATTTTCTGCTTGTGGGCCAAATTCAGCCCGTCATTACAGTCAACCCGTTTGTGGACCGTTAATCTGTTGGGCCATTTTTATAGCATCACAAAATACGGCCTATTAATGGCCCGTTATGGTCAGCCCATAAAACGTACGATTTCCATTAAAGGCCCGTAAAATACCCATAAATGATTCGGCCCTTACAAGGCCCATGGATCCTATGAGACGTAGAAGGCCCATGGATCCTACGGCCCATTGAAGGCCCATGGATCTGATGGCCCACTGAAGGCCCATGGATCCGACGGCCACTGAAGGCCCATGGAACCGACGGCCCACTGAAGGCCCATGGAGCCGACGGCCCACTGAAGGTCCATGGAGCCGACGGCCCGTACATGGCCCATGGGATCATACGGACTGTGAAGGGCCATGGTCGGGCGAGTTGGCCCCCGTTTGAACGATATAGCATATTCAAAGAATTATCCTACTCAATACTATCACCTCTAAAAAGCATACACTATACAACAAAGAGATCAAGGCATAGAAAGGTAGAATAATCCTACACTATACAATAAAGAAATTACAGCTGATTATACCCACTGGGCATTATGGTTCGGCACAGGTGTTAATAAAGCATACACAACTAGCAAATTACATACAATGGGCAAATAAAACTCATACATCATGGACGTGCATCAACTTAACTCCGTTTGAACTATAATCGATTGGCCGGATTCAGGTAGCACAAATTTCAGTCTGCAAAATCTCCAATTCCTTCGTGGTTACCTCAGTGTCTTGTTTCATTTTTTGACTCCTGCATCTAATACCTGCATGTCCAGTCTCAACTTGTTGATTAAATGTTGATAATCATGTACATGTTGTCTTGCCACCTCTAGTTGATGCTCGAGAACATCAACACATTCCAATTCCAATCCATAATCATTCATTAACGGCCATGATGCACTGCTCGCAGATCTTTGTGTTGATGTCACTTCATCCTGAAATGTTTCTGTAAGTACAGATGACTAGGGCAAAAATATAGTTACAACAGTGGAGCGAGCAAGACACTATTTTATACTGCATGGCAAAACATGACTAACAATAATGTTACACATCATGAAGCATAAGCAGGTGATATTTTAAAAATTATAAGAAAGATAGTCTGTGCAGCCTGCATACAGAAATCCCTCTTAGTTCACCAGGGGAGCATCATGTTGGGGCCCAATCGAAAACACAGACAAGTTACAAATTTAGACAGCACATTGCATATAAGCAAGTAGTTGGCCATTCTATATCTCAATTAAAGTCTTAGGGAGCATAATGAATAGCAGAGGGTTTCATACAAACATACTACAGCAGGCAAAACTATGCAATCATTAGCGTAGTATAAACTAGATTGTGAGCCTCATGCAATAATAGTTGGTTAATAGACTTCAAAGCTTCAGGCACACTTCGGCAGAGTAATTAAATGGTAAGGCCTTTAATTATGTCTACTAATAGTTATACAAGTACTGAACATTAGGCATGATTATTTGGGCATCTCATTAACTGAGGACAAATAAAGCAATTGAAAAGAGCAAATTAACTATGCCTGAAACAAACAAGGAATTGAACTGTTGAGTTGCATACAGTGACTTACCTTAGCAGGTTGAAGAGGCTCAGCACAACTCCTACTTCTCTTGCAAGGCTCCTTCCTAACATCTTGTACTTGGAAATCCTCAATCTTATCTTCATTTCACGCCCTCTTCAAGGTGACACAAACTAGTTACTCTTCTCCTTGGAAGATAAATATGCATACTTTCCAGTCTGTGAACACAAAAGGATGAGATTATAACAAAACAACACCACATAATGAAACATGCCGCATCTCTTGCACTTGCACACAATGAAATGAGCATTTACTATGTCTGCACTATGTGAAAACTAGGCATACCTTCGAACTGGATCTCCAGGTACTCTTGGAGAGCCTACTATAGTGTACAGCCAAACCTTTATGTCACCTATGAGTTAGACAAGGCCCCACTACAGCAGCCCTTAGTGTTTAAATTGTTGACAAGCTCTGTTAGAGTGTTAGGTCAAGAACACCAAGTAATCAAAGCAAACAGTCCTAGTATGGCTGGCTGATGCAAACAAGCAATTGAACAGATGTGTGAGCAAATCTTACATATCAAGAAAAGAAGCAAAGAACGAGGCTTAAAGACCATCACTTGACTGACCAGATTTAAAAGGGGCATTTAAACATCATGTGCAACGTATGAACTAACATAAACATTGCATATTCCAGATTCTACAATGGAATGCACATGTATTAGGTTATGCAATGTATGATGATGACTAAATGTACAGATAGCAGGCAGGAGTGATTCATCATTGCACGCATAATTGAATTGCAGGTTAAGGGCTAGTTCGATTCCGCCTTTTCAGGGCATATTGTCAAAATAAGCCATAAAAGATGTAAAAATTCATTTTTGAGTTATGGGCTTGGGCTTAACTAATTTCGCTTTGGAGGGGGTATTTCGGGTAGAACCTCACTAAAAATTGAAGGGAAGGGGAATAGTGAAATGACTCAGTTGTCTGCCTATATTACACTCAAAATGCAACTGCTGACGCCCGTGTCACACCTGACCCTCAAGTAAAAAGAAACACGCAAGCATTCATTGCCTGCTCGCTTGCATCTCCTCTCCCCTTTCCCTCTACCCTGATCCCCTGCCTGTGGCACTAGGGTTCCTCCAGCGAGTCATTGCCACTGTTCCCATCTGGCCTGGGCCTCGACGATGCTATGTCTAGCTAGGCTACATGGCTGGCGGGTAGGGGCAAATCTCCCTGGCTGCTCCTCCCTCTGGCGCCGCCCCTCATTCTCATGGTCTCCAGCAGCTGCTCCACTGTGGTTCATCCAACGCACTACTTCGGCGGGCGCTGCACAACTACGGTTGATGCCACACTGCAGCAGAAGGCACCTTATTCCCCCTCCCCTCCTCCCAGGCCATGGCCTTGAGGTGCTGTTGAAGGATGAGCTCATCCAACAAGGTGAGGATCTCCTCTGATATTTTGCCAAACTTTCATTCTGATCTACTATACAATGAATTGCTATGAGCTGCTTCTGCTGCTGGTATATGATGCATTGCTATGAGCTTCTCCTGCTACTGCTATATGATGAATTGCTATGAGATGTTGTTGTTGTATGATGAGTTGCTATGAGCTATTGCTGCTGCTATATGATGAATTGCTATGAGCTACTGGTGCTATATGATGAGTTGTTATAAGCTGCTCCTGCTGCTGCTATATGATGAATTGCTATGAGCTACTCCTGCTGCTGCTATATGATGAATTGCTATGAGCTGCTCCTGCTACTGTTATATGATGAATTGCTATGAGCTGTTGCTGGTATATGATGAAAACTACTCCTGCTGTATGACGAGTTGCTATGAGCTGCTGCTGCTATATGATGCTTTCGGGTGGTGCTGCTATATGATAATAACCAGCCACTTGGACCATCGAATTTCAATAAATAATTGTTCTTCATTTAAATGTGGGTCATGCGTTCTTCGTTTAAATTAGGCAATGTGATCTCTATGGAAAACATTGACCAAAGTAGATTGTGCCAAGTAGATGGTATCTTTTTATTTGCATTTTGAGCAAATAGTGATAGTCTGTTTTCCCATCATATTAATTACTGCACTGGGTTCAATTTGTGATGTTTGCAAGTCAAATTAATTTCCATATGGGCAGCCAAATGAAAAAAATATAATGCAATCTAGACTTTCCACTGATCATACCAAAGATAAGCTGAAAACGCAATGAAAAGAACTGGTTGGCTTATTACATGGAGCTTATATTCACAGGTGCTTATTTTCTTAGGATAACTCGTAATAACTATCCCTAAGAAACTTGGCTAATTGAACTGGCATACAAATAACTGCAATGGATGAGTGACATACCATAGCACACTGTATAGGCTCACCACCGCCTCTCCTTTTTTTGTGATGTTCCATGAAATTGCCACATACATGTTGTACTTTTTCATTGTGTAACCCTATCTGCAAGTTGACACGGCTAATTTCAGACATCTCTACATGATACTACATTGCATATCCCTTGCGCATATTTAAACCACCAATTAACGATTGTGTGCGTACCATAAACTAGCCATGACTTTGTATGCTGGACTAGCAGGCACTCTAAGGGAGGCTAATGTAGTGCACTGGAATTCCTACATGCCACCTATGATTTTGTGTAATGTACTGCCCATGTTCCTAAATATATGTCTTTGTAGAGATTCCAGTATGGACCACATACAGATGTATATAGATGCATTTTCGAGTGTAGATTCACTCATTTTGCTCCTTATGTAGCCTATAGTGGAATCTCTAGAAAGACTTATATTTAGGAACGGAGGTACGAGGTAGTACCATGTATGACATCTACATATCTAATTTAGCAGCCAGAAGTAGAAATCATTGTCTGCACAAAGGGATTACTGGTCGAAAATCCTAGCAAAGCACGCTGGCAGGCACAGAACAATACAAGAGAGAGAGACGTGCTTACAAGATCATGGCAATGCCTCAGTCCAGGATCTTGGTTGGCCAAGCTATTAGATCTAGAAGAAACATCATCCTTGTAGTTTTTGCCAGCTGCATAACAGGTAACAGCGACCAGTTAGTATATTAGAAGTACATCGGGCAGGTGATGCTGGACGGGTTTAAAGGTGACAAGTACCTAGGCCGTGGCGGGTGCTTGGCATCTCTCCAGACGGCGGGAATCGGGTTAGAAACATCAAGGGTGATGACGCTGCGCTGGCTGACGGGGTCCGGTAAGGAGATCTAGAACCGTAGAGTAGGGTGTTTGTGGAGCGGCTCCGGTAGGGTGGACTACGGTGTGGGCGAAGCAGATCTATGGCCATGGACGAGGGCGTAGGTGAAGCTGCTCCGGTGGTTGGGTTAAGGATGGTGTCGACGACGCGAATCTGCG
>NC_041387.1:120754396-120756831 GCF_002162155.2 Triticum dicoccoides
AGAAGCTGCTCTTGTGGTTGGGTTAAGCATGGTGTCGATGACGCGGATCTGCGGCCGTGGACGGGGCGTCAGAAGCTGCTCCGGTGGTTGGGTTAAGGGTGGTGTCGACGATGCGGATTTGCGGCCGTGGACATGGCGTTAGAAGCTGCTCCGGTAGGTTGGATGAGGGTGCGAGGAAGCGGATCTGAGGACGTGGACTTGTGAGTTCGCAAAGCGGCCCCGGTAGGGTTGAGAATGGTGTAGGCGAAGCTACTCCGGTAGGGTTGATGATGGTGTCGGCGAAGCGGCTCCGGTAGGGTTGAGGAAGGTGTCGGCGAAGCGGCTCCAGTAGGGTTGAGGAAGGTGTCGGTGAAGAGGATCAGAGGTCGTCGACGGGGGCGTCGGTGGGGCGGCTCCGGGGTGTGTGGACGAAGCGTCTCCGGTGGGGAGTACGAATGAGCCGCTGCAGATGCGCGGCGGTTGACGAGAGTACCGGCGAAGCAGATCCGGCGCCGTGGACAAGGTCAGCACTGAATGGGATGTGGTACAGTGCTGGATGAGCAGTCTACTTGTTTCTAGGGGAGGTGGGAGGGGTAGATGTGGCCGCAGAAGCAGATCCGGCGAGGTGGACACCGCTGGCAGTGAATGGGCTATGGTACGCCGATGGATGAGGAGTCTAGGGTTTCAAGAGGTGAGGGGAGAAAGTGCGATGAAGTACGGACCGCGTGATGTAAGATGCTCTGGTGCTGTGGAGTTAGTCATTTTTGCGGGAGGGGGAGAGGAAATGGGGGTGCCGTGTAGTGGGGGGAACTGGAAGTTACCAAAGCAGTCCCGACCTATCATGTAGATGAGGGCGGTATTGTAACTGTTGGTCTCCGTGCACCAAGGACAAAAGGGGGTTTCGCATGCTAAAGACTAAGGTGGCGGAAATTTTAGAAGGAGGAGGGAGATTTTGACGCCCGCGGGATCGTTCGTATCTGGTTTCAACTAATTTTGGACCGTGCTAGCGGGAAGGTCATGCTAGACAGTGTACACGGGGCACATGTCAGCAGTTAATAACTGGTGTGAAGTCCACACCAGAAAAAAAGACAATAACTCGGGATGATGCGCCGATAACTTTGACATTCACACGGGCGCGGCCAATCCTACGGGTGTAGTGGCGCGTTCACAAAAAAGGGATCAAATGCTCAGCCTATGTATTTCTCGTGTAAATAGATAATTTAGTGCCATTGGTTATTTACTTTAAACATAATGCATTGACGTGTTAGTGTAGAGGCGGACAAAAAGAAATGGACATTGTAGTCAGCTACTTAAAAGTGTTACCTCATATTATTACATAGCCTCCATTTCATAAATTGCGTACCCGTTGAATTCCTATATGAATATTACATAAATTACTTCAAAATAGAAACTTAAATCATCCAAGACTAATGAATTTGAATGCAAGAGTAACAATGGTGCATGTACATGATAGCTACATTGGTTGTTTGAAGAAACATCACTGTAACTTTGGCATGCACAACTGAAAAGGTTTATTTAAATAGAAAAAAATGTGATATGTGAGTGTCCAATCTTTATAGCGTTGAATCGATATTGTACCTTTGGCCACGATACGAAGTAGATATTGACTTATGTTCAAGTGATGCACGTCCATGATAGCTAGATAGTGATACGTGAATGAATTGTGCACTCTCTCTCACACACATACATATCTCATTTCCATGTGGGCATCGGAATCACGCACGCGCACTTCGTGTATTTCTCTCCCTCTGTCAGGGTTAAATTCGTCTTTCTACCCTGTCCTACAAGTCCCTCACACAGAAACACACACGCTCTCTATGTCTAACACGCCCACCCCTTTAATTCCGCCCACCCACAACCACTAATGTCTCAAAGTATAATAATGTCTCTCACACATATGTTATCTACCTATCCATTAATATAGCTAGATATGTGTCACACAAACTCCTTCTCCCTAGTAGCAAGATGCCTATGCGTTGCACGGAACATCAAGATGCATTTGTATGAGAAGTGCATCTTGTGGGACAAAAGGATGAATGACGGAATGCCTTATTTGCAAATGCGGAGAGGGGTATGGGTATATTTTTGCAAAATTGCCATAGTTTCCTTCCTATCCATCGGATATAAATCGGATGGCCTATATTGCAGGATGGCAGGAACACCATCATCACCAACTCTATTTTTTTATAATAAGTAGAGATATGTGAGTTTCACTGCCCCCCCCCCACACACCCACACACCCACACTTCCCAGCACCGAAGGATCAGGGTGACACCTCGATCTTGATACTAATCTATCGACTGGCTTCTCTCTCAAACATACACACACACACTACCCGGCACCGAAGGAGTAGGGTGGCACATCGATCTTGATAATAATCTATCTACTCCTCTTTCAAACACACACACACACACACACACACTCGCTAGTTGTGC
>NC_041387.1:120757143-120819391 GCF_002162155.2 Triticum dicoccoides
AGGGTGACAACTCGATCTGATCATAATCTGTCAATTGGTTTCTCTCTCAAACATTGTGTCTCGGTGCCTCGCTCGGTAGCCCCCTCGATATGTAGACCTCTCGCGCGCGCACAGCTGTAGTGACGATGATGCTGAACCCATTGTGCCCTGTTTTTACCGGCCTCATGTGATAGTTTTCACCCTATTTTCTATTAATTAACAAGGCAACCTTTTCTTTGTTACTACTAGTGAATCTGAAATCATTCGGGCAAACATAAAATATATCACTTCAACCCAATTATCGCAGCAACTATTTTAAAAGAAATCAGCTAGCTGCCCGTGCGTTGCATGGAACATCAAGATGCATTTGTATGAGTAGTTTATCTTGTGAGAGAAAAGGCTGAACGAGGGAAGGCCTTATTTGTGAACATGGAGATACGTGTGGCTATACTTTTGCAAAATTGCCATAGTTTCTTTCCTATCCGTTAGATATAAATCCGACGGCGTATATTGCAGGATGTCACGCACACCATCATCACCAACTCTGTTTTCTACTCCCTCCGTCCGAAAATACTTGTCATCAAAATGGATAAAAAGAGATGTATATAAAACTAAAATACGTATAGATACATTTCCTTTTATCCATTTTGATGACAAGTATTTTCGGACGGAGGGAGTATTTGTCTTTGTAGAGATTTCAACAAGTGACTATGACCGGACCTTACCAACATACTCAAAAAAGTAGTCCATAATTTTGATGTTACCCTCTTTTCTTGGCGGTGCAGTGCCATCTGGATACCTCATAAATAAATCAAGGAAAAATCTGACACCTTCCTGAAAAGACATACAGGGCAAAATGAGTGAATCTACACTCTAAAATATGTCTACATACACATCCTTATGTGGTAGTCCATTTGAATTCTGAAAAGACAAATATTTAGGAACGAATGGAGTATATATAAGAGTAGACATGGAGATATATCTCCAGCATGGTCCACAACAAAAATGTGCTGGGCTGGTTAGCACCGGATGCTCGCAATGCGATGACATGAGTTCGAATTCTGTCTTTTAACTTTCAATTTTTATATTATATATTACTCTACTTATTTAATATATACTTCTTTCTCTATTGTACTAACAGTGAAACCCACAGAGTACTTAGAATACAAGATTAAGGATGGACTTGTTTCTTTTTAACTTTCTGTACGAAGCTGTAGCCACCCTGCAAGTCACGTGTACACTATACATGCAATTAACTTTTTATAGAGGGGCAATCATACAGGCAATTAACTCAAACGGATTGGATGTCATTCTATTATTTCCAGCATAAAGAGCATCTCCAACGGCAGCCGGCAAATTTCCTCCCGCTTCCTTCCGCGGAGGACGACATCAAACGCCAGCAGAATACATTTTTACAAGTCTAACCAACCAAATGAATTTCATGCAAACACAGACTGATTTCATATAAGCATGAAGGATTTCATATAAAAAGCCGGATCTTCATATAAACATGATGGGTTTCATTACATTTACATGAACTAAGAGGTGCCAATCCGGCTCTCTTGTATAATTAATACTCCCTCTGTCTGGAAATACTTGTCCCAGAAATGGATGTATCTAGACTTATTTTAGTTCTAAATGGCCGCCCGCGGATCCCTTTGTCTTTCCCATGTCCGTCAGACACTTGTGGGGTCGACGAAGGTCCTCGGAAGAGACAAAGCAGCAAAGAAACCACCTGAATCCACGGTCGTCGCCTCGGCGGTGGCCTTCATGGGTCCCAAGTGGCGGCGACCTCCCGTGTTCTACTTCTCCTTGATGATGGCGGCAGACAGGGAGAAGTTGGCCACCGACTCGTCGCTCTCCACGCACCCGGCTTCTGTCTCTGCCTGCATGGCGCCGCCGCAGGCACGGGAGGCGCGCCCACAGACACGGGAGGCACGGCCACCGCAGACACCGGTGGCGCGGTACGACGCGGCAGCGACGACGCCCATACCGGCGTGCTCGCCGCCGTGCTGGCTGGAGCAACTTGCCACTCCTCATCAAGCTGAACTAGAGCGGCGAGTTGCTGAACCACGCGCCTGCGAGGTTGGTGAAGCACCGAGTGGCCTCGCCCGTATTCGGAGGGCTCGGAGGGTCACCTAGCCGGGTAATATGCCGGAGAATGGCTCATCGGAAGCCATCGGAAGAGTGGAGAAAATGGTGAAGGAGGAGATGGGGAGCGGCAGAGGGGTGCAATTCTTGCCCGTTGTCTGCCTGGCCTCGTGTAAATAGAGGGCGGACGGTAGGAGCTTGGCCGACGTCTGGCCTTGTTTAAACTGAGGGCGGACGGGAGGAGCTCGGCCAGTGTTGTGTTTAATTCTGGCCCGCTCATGAACGGACGTGTGGCCAGAGTAGGATTCTCGGTTTGCATGCGGGTTTAACGGAGGGGTTTAATGGAGGCGCCGGGCATGCAGCGGGCGGCACAGTACTATCCAATTTGACAGCAGTAATGAGCTGTCAAATCACGAAGGCCCTCGCCTCTCGTGAAACCAATCGAGCTAGACTGCCCCGCCCTCTAGCCTTTTAAAAAATGTATACTTTTGTACAGCAGTAGTACTGATGGATTGTGCCATGGAGCAAAACTTGAAATTAAAAAAAAGGTGGTACATATAGAGAGCGCTCGTCGCCAAATTATGCATATAGTACTATTAAAAAGGCTAGTCACAATAATGGTGTCCAACACAACCCACCCCTCAATAAAACTAAGCATCCTGGAATTCTTTGACAAAACTAAGCACCCTGAAATTCTTTGACAACTAAACTACTGGCTATATGATGTTGGCCGTATATATTGTACGTATATAATGTGATGAAACGAGTGGTAGTACTATACCAACTACAATATGAAATGTAAGAAATACTAGTATGTACGTACTGAAGAGTTAAAGTAACAAGAATAAACATAACATAGTTCTGCTGGGGGCTCGGCACAACACACCCCTCAAATTAAGTTAAGCACACCTGAAATTAAACTTTGAAACTATTCCGGAGACACTGCATTAGAACCACCATGAGCAACGACATTGCCACCTTACTCGGAGGAGTCCTCGTCCATGTCCTGGACTTCGTCCTTGTCCCTCTTCCTCTTGGCCGATACTTCTTTGCTTGAACCGCACACTTGGCTCTTTCTCTTCATCCAACCCTTGTAGATATTGAAACAAAGGTAGCCATCCATTGCAGCATAGTGGATGTGGTCTATATCTAGTACATTCCGCTGCCATGCATAACGATGAAACGTGTAATGAGGTTTCTCCAGTTTACCGTATGAAGGATGAACCATGGCTCCTGCCAGGGTCAGCATTGAAGGCTGACGAGAGGACACCAGCCGATTCTTCAGGAGGTCGAAGGTGTTGCCACAACGAGGCCTATCCGATCCAGGACTTCTTTGTCGTTACCAAAGTCTACAGTGACGAATTTGATGACTAAGTTGCTCTCGAGGAAGTCCTTAAAATCCAGGCATTCAACGTCGGCATGGCATATGTGGTAGACCAAGCATAAGTCATGCATGCAAACCGGGATCACGGCGGGCTTCTTCCTCTCTTCGTCCTTTAGATCCTTCTCTCATCCCAAGACTGTGGTGTACTCAACATCTAGCCCAGCGACCCACTCATCATCTGAGTCTTCGAACATGCGTCTGAAGCGAGAAAGGCATCCTTTCACCGTCACGGAAGAACGGGTGTAGATGACGTCGAACTCATCGCCGGTGATGGTTCTAACCTTGTACTCACCGCCGATCGTGGAGATTTGGGACGCCATGGATTTGGGAGGAGGGTTAGGATTAGTGGAACTGCCATAATGTGAATGGACGGGACAACTAGGAGCGAACCGCCGTAGTATTGAAGGACGTGCAGGGACGAGTAGGAGCAAACTGCCAGCGTGCGAACAATAGGGTAGTGGCTTTCCATTCTCCCATGATACGGGCTTCTGAGATCCCTTGGATCTGAGATCGAACGGTTGCATGGCGTGATTCTAGACCTATGGGTGAATATCCTATCCTGGAGGGTTATTCTGCAAATTTTCAGCAACTTAGCATGTGACTGTTTGATCTCAGATCCAAGGGCTGCCAGCAGCCCGTATCATGGTCGTGCTTACCACGACCGTCGCGTTGCTCGTGCGGTCGCACCGTTGGAAATTTAACACGGTGTGTTAGGCTATCTGATGTTGGCATGTCATACATAGTCATCACTTAGTCACTCATACTACAACAAGGTTAGCTATAAGGTTGGCTATAAGTGTATTTTTTTACTCGTCTCTATCTCTTTCTTTGTACTCCCTCCGTCCCATAATATAAGAACATTTTTGACACTAGGACACAGGGAGTACTAGTATTTATTGCATTTGCCAAGGAGTGACCTCTTCCAATGAAATGGTGTTGCTAAGTTTGCTTCATTTAATTAGGTATAGACTCAAAATTGTCTTTTCACCTAGGTACACGCGCTTAGCACCGTTTCTTCCTTGGGTCACCAAACTAGTCTCTCTCTTCTTGATTAACTTGCCACATTAGACTTTATGCCTATGTGGCAAGCTTAGCACCTGTAGGAGCAAGTAAGGCTGCTTGTAATGGGAGTAGTATCATGCATGCCAACTATGCAATCTTGATGAGGTGACGTCGAATTAAATGAAGAAAAGAGAGAGTTGAGTATCATAATATGATACTTACTGTAGTATCATATTAAATGATGTGCTACTATGTGTCATGCATGACAATAAATAAACTATCCTATGATACCAACACATGATACTATGCATTACGGATGTAGTATCATACAAAAGTATCATATGCATGATACTAGTATATGATATTCTCCATTACGACCAACCTAAGTACAATAGTGCGCTTTACATGGCATTTTTGCATATGTGGAGGAAAGAGAGGCAAGGAAAAAGTGGAGAAGTGGGCTCTCATGCAAGAGCCAGCCTCTACTACATGGTGGAGCATTGGGAGAGGCACCTGTATGGCGGTGGTCAGGAATCAGGAGACTCACGCCGGTCGTAGCGCCGCAGTTAAAATGATAATGGCAAGTCAAATCATGGGCCCCACCTGTGTAGCAGTAACTCGATATCAAATCACACAGCCCTACGTTTGCAGCAGCCTACTCCCTCATCTTCTCGCGTCTCTGTGGAACCGACTAGGCGGAACTGCCCCGCCTCTTACCGCCTAGGAAAGGCCCGCGCAGTATACTCCCTCTGTCTAGGTGACCAAGGTGGAGAGGAAAACGAGAGAACTTACTGTTTAGGGAGTATTTGCTAAGGCTGGTTGTAATGGTACTAGCCTTAGCAATTTTGATGAGGTGTCATAGAATTAAATGAAGAAAGAGAGAGAGTTGAGTACTATGTGTCATACATGGCAATAAATAAAGTACTATATGATACATGGCGCAGGAGTACTAAGTATTATTAATACAGTTTTGCTAGAACTCATCTAGATGAGATATAATTTGGTCTCATTCATCTTTTATAGCCATTGGATGTGATGCTATAAGATGTGTGTGTGCTGACGTGGGTTGTATTTGTTCTTGTGCAACGAACTGATCACTGCATGTCATGTTTGATAGTCTCAAGTCATTAAAAGCATACAAGCCCCACATATCTTATTAGTTAATGCACCACGCCTATGTGTTTACTATTTGGTTTTCGTAAGATGACTTAATACTCACCTAGACGAAGGGAGTATTCGATTTGACAGCGGGCGGCGCAGTTCCTGTTACGACTTTAATGCAGACGAGGGAGGGAGTAGCGGTTCCCGATATGTTGAACGACCAAGCATCCTCCTTCAATTAATGCATGAGGGAAGTAATGGGAGGAGGTCCGGGAAAAGAGGTTGCACGATGTGAATGCAACGCAGTTTGCCCTCATTGCCATCATATAAAGGCGCCCCTCCATTCCAATGCATCTACCACATCGTACGCACCTAAGCATTTTCCTAGGCACCTACACTAAGCGCAAAAGATCTCACTCCAGACCCATGGCGGCGATGCGTGTGAGCGGCCAGCGGCTGCGCCAGATGGTCCACGACGCCGGCCTACGGCATGGCGCCGAGGATCGTATCCAGATGGTGTTGGAGACCGGCTGGTGGATGGCCGCTGTCGACGCCAACTACGACTCACAGTTGGACCACATAATCGTTGCCACCAGCAACAAGTTCACCGTCATCAAGAAGCTCGCGGACGACATCACCGTACTCCTCCAGCCCGCGCGCCCGGGCTCCTCATTGCCTGCCACCCTAATCGGCCTCCATGGCCGGAACCTCTTCCAAGCACTGGTGGCCCTGCGACTGCCCGCCGACGCCACGAATAATGTCCACCTGGAGGTCGCGCTCGCCGCGAGGCTCCTCGCCCTGCAAGAATTCATCGACCTACACATCCATGTGTACGAGCAAATCGTGTACATAGGTATCTACAAGGCCAGTGAGGACGCTACGATGTTGGCCTTCCTCAACCGGCTGGAAGCCTTGGATGCCTTTTCTGAGAAGCACCTCGACCTCGCCACAAAAGCCGCCGCTCCTTAGCCGCTGGTCGATGGCCCGACGCACTAAGTTGAGGAGGAGTAGGTCGTATGTTCATGGATCCATCTTTCTTCTTGCCTTCTATAACCACCACTGCAATCGCATCATCGTGGCCTTAATTCTTATTGTGCTATTGCATTCTCGTTCTAGTCAATACCGACATGTGCGATCCCTTTGCTTAATTATATGCATCACTGTAACTAGTACTCCATCCGTCAATTTATAAGTTGTGCTTACCTTTTCCATCAACTTCGTGCAACGCGCGGGCATCTTGCTAGAAACACTAGAATATGTCTATATAATCCGTATGTGATAGTCCATTTGAAATCTCAAGACAAATATTTAGGTACGGAGGGAATAATATATTAGGAGTATATCAAAACAATAGTGATTTCTTTCAAGTTTGTGTAACAAATACTACTATTCTACTACTTTGGATCCGTTGCAACGCACGGGCACATTGCTAGTAAAAGGAAAAGGCCTGCCGCGTTCGCGTCGCACCCCCACACGCCCGAGAATCAGGAGTACTCCACGGCCCGTCTGGCACGACACATAGCTTAGGGAAGGCGTGTTGCCTAGAATTTTCACTTTCATGTGGGACCGCTGTTGAGAAAACCGACACCCCGCTCGCCGTCGGGTTGGAAAACAGAAACGAGGGGAAGATCTAGCTGTAGCACGGAAGCGAAGAAATTTGGTGTCAGATGGGGCTCGTTGATAGAGTAGGAGCATTCCGTACTAGTACTACTCCTACTAGTACCAAGTTTGTACTCCTAACTATATTACTAGTACTACCACTATACAACTAGTAGGTAGGTGCACAACACAACATGGTAGGAACAAAAAACGGGAAGATCTTGTTTTGGGTGATTTATCTTTTTTTCAATCAACATAGTATGAATAATATGATGTGGGGGGCACCCATGAAGCTTATGTGGCTTGGTTGCACGGCTACGAAAGGTTAGAGAAAAATAAATAGATAATGTGTTTAGAGTGCATTCCACTAAATAGATATACTTTGGATCCATTGCAACGGACCGACACATCTATGTCTATACCCCCTATATAGTGTGTGCAAAAACTTTGAAAGTTGGTCATTGGATGAAGCCAATCCGACAGTACAAAGATGTCAAATCCGAGCACTACTGGCCATTGGATATCATCCACCAGATTCTACCACATGTATAATCTAGAGGACTCCATGGTTGAACTTAATTCATGACTAACTTTGCCACAACTAAGCTTAGGCAAAGTTATTAGTTCTTCAAAATGAGAGCCACAAGTTGGCAAGCCTAAGGGAATCTTGCCACATTTTTTGTGTGTATGTCATGTGGGGCCTTAGTGTGGCTTGCCTATGGTGTGGCTTGAACCAAACACTCACCTAAGTTAATCAAACTTGCCTAACCTTACATTCCACCAGATTTTGCCACATGTTAGAATCCAGAAAACTCCACATGTAGAAGCATAATGCACAAACCACTAGAATCTCATGCGTGCAATGCATGTGTACCTTACTAGTACTAGTTGGTAGTAGTAAGAAACAAATTCCAGTTTTGGCACGAGCTCGTACCGCGGGAGCACCACAAGGCCTGCCGCAGGAGTTACATTTCCCTCTCGGGGCCCACGGGACCAAACTTCAGTGGCTTAGTGCCCGGCCTATGAGTCAATGACATGCGGACCTTAAATGTGGCTGGCCCACCTGTCAGCAAAGGAAAGGAAGGGCAAGGCAGTGATAGCCCCGTCAGAGGATCCATGTCCACATCGGGGGACGTCGTGCCGTGGGTTGGAGCGGCGTCGTGGGAATCGCGTGTGGGTGTGGCAGTGGTAGAAACAAGAAACGTGATGGTCGCCGTGGTTCAACCTCCATGGACAAGCTGTCATGTCTGCTGACACATGTATATCAAAACTAGAGTGTTTATATTTCAAGCACGTGAACAAGTATTATTCTACTACTTGGATCCATTGCAACGCACGGGCCAGCACATTGGTAGTAGTAGTGTCCATCTCTATCTCTAGAGGCCTTCCCTCGTTCATCCTTTTCTCTCACAAGATAAACTACTCATACAAATGCATCTTGATGTTCCATGGAACGCACGAGGATGTTTCCTTGGGGGTCTCTCCAGCACGGCGTGGCCGTAGTTGCAAGTTGACGCCCGTTGAGATGCCGACATTGAGGGGCCCTCAGATTTCCTCCGATGAGCGGGTAAGATGAGTTTGATCACGTAGTAAATGCATTCTAAAGACTACTTCCATGTCCATTTCCAAATTCTCCCCCTGCCCACTGTTTCACAGGTTAGGCTCGGTGCAAGTGGAGATTGGCTTGCATATGTACGGGAGGGTACCAACATCAATTTGCACAACATTTACAACGGTGACACCGTTCTCGTAGAACCTTTGTCCAGCATTGGGATCAGCCATGCAACGGGCCACCGCATGAATTGGTATGATGGAACCACGGTGAGATTGAATAAGATAGCACGAACCTTGCACATGGCGGTGAAAGGCAGACCATGTTATCTGCGGCCGATTTGTTGCCGTACGAGTAGGAAGACGTTGTGCTACTTTCTAACCGCATCTTCGCGGTGACAAACCAGGGGACTTATTTTGTATGGGACACATCCTACGATATACTCCCTCTCTCCCAGTTTATTTGTTTTGAATCTTTTCATTTTATAAGTTTCAAATTCAAATTTTGAGCTCCCCATCACATGTTGAGATTACAATGTCCATTAAATCATTGCGTGCATGTATAGTAAAGAAACAAATCTCGAGTTTGGCACGAGTTCGTGCTGCGGGAGCACCACAAGCCCTGGCGCAGGAGTTACATTTCCCTCTCAGGGCCGTCGGGGCTGAGCTTCAGCGCCTTTGAGTCAATAACATGTGGGCCCTATAAGTGACTGGTCCACATGTAATGCTCCCGAAGGCAGAGGGGCAGTGGGGCCAAGAGGGGTGAGCCGCAGATCAGGGGACGTGTGGTGTCACGTGTTCGAGCGGTGTCGTGGGAATCGCATGTGGCTGTTGTAGAAACATGATGCTCACCGCATTTTAGGTGGCCCACATGCACACAAAGGCACAGGGGCGGTGCGGCCGAGAGGGGTCAGGCGCACGTGGAGGGGCGTGGCGCCGTGGGTTGGAGAGGCGTCATGGGAATCGCGAGATGAAACGTGATGGTCGCCGTAGTTGAACTTCCATGGACAAGCTGTCATGTCTATGGACACATGCACTGCATACCGATCACTGGAAGGAGTAGCAGAGAAAGCTATATATGCGGATAAATAGTTCCTTATAGTCAAGCGGACCCACGCTACTACTCTGTTCCAAAGACATGCACACCATCGAAATAGTCCATATATATCAATATACACCGAGAGGGAATATTTTTTTTACAAGACAGGAGATAGTTCATCCATCCATAATGCCCTCCTGCTGGTGCAGCCTTTTCTTCTTCTTCTTCTTCTTGTTGTTGTTGTTGTTCTCATTCTCCGTGGGAGACGGCTTCGCAACAAGCTCTTTGGACCTTGCAGCTATCTCGAAACTCACACGGGCATCGAGGGCAGCGTATTTTATCTGCTCGTACGTCAAGGGATAACTCTCCCATTCAGACGACCTTAATGCCACCGTCTCGTCATCCTTCTGAAGATTTGTACCGAGCACAAATTTTGCTACGTCAAATAGGGATGGTGTGTGTTTATCACGAAATTCTACAGGAATTTTGATTCTGGTTTGTAGGTCAGCGATGCTTTTCAAATCAAGGTTGTACGGCTCCAGCTTCTATTTGTCCCCTTCGATGGCTGCCCCACAGAAGTATACGTCCTCCCGAGACAAGAAATCGTGAAGCTCACCTGGTATGGAGGGCGAGTGTATGATGTGGTACACCAAAACATCATCTTCGAGGCACAGCTGAAGGACGACGGCACACTAGATCTTCCCAGGGGCACGCTGTTGGAAATATGCCCTAGAGGCAAAAATAAAAGGATTATTATTATATTTCCTTGTTCATGATAATTGTCTTTTATTCATGCTATAATTGTATTATACGGAAATCGTAATACACGTGTGAATACTTAGACCACAACATGTCCCTAGTGAGCCTCTAGTTGACTAGCTCGTTGGTCAACGGATAGTCATGGTTTCCTGACTATGGACATTGGATGTCATTGACAACGGGATCACATCATTAGGAGAATGATGTGATGGACAAGACCCAATCCTAAGCATAGCACAAGATCGTGTAGTTCGTTTTGCTAGAGCTTTTCCTATGTCAAGTATCTCTTCCTTAGACCATGAGATCGTGTAAATCCCAGATACCGTAGGAGTGCTTTGGGTGTACCAAACGTCACAACGTAACTGGGTGACTATAAAGGTGCACTACAGGTATCTCCGAAAGTGTCTGTTGGGTTGACACGGATCGAGACTGGGATTTGTCACTCCGTATAACGGAGAGGTATCACTGGGCCCACTCGGTAGTGCATCATCATAATGAGCTCAAAGTGACCAAGTGTCTGGTCACGGGATCATGCATTACGGTACGAGTAAAGTGACTTGCGGTAACGAGACTGAACGAGGTATTGGGATACCGACGAACGAATCTCAGGCAAGTAACATACCGTCTGACAAAGGGAATAGTATACGGGGTTGCTTGAATCCTTGACATCGTGGTTCATCCGATGAGATCATCGAGGAGTATGTGGGAGCCAACATGGGTATCCAGATCCCGCTGTTGGTTATTGACCGGAGAGCCGTCTCGGTCATGTCTGCATGTCTCCCGAACCCGTAGGGTCTACACACTTAAGGTTCGGTGACGCTAGGGTTGTATGAATATGAGTATGTAGCAAACTGAATGTTGTTCGGAGTCCCGGATGAGATCTCGGACGTCACGAGGAGTTCCAGAATGGTCTAGAGGTAAAGAATTATATATAGGAAGTGCTGTTTCGGTCATCGGGAAAGTTTCAGGGCCACCCGGTATTGTATCGGGACCACCGGAAGGGTCCCGGGGGTCCACCAGGTGGGGCCACCTATCCCGGAGGGCCCCGTGGGCTGAAGTAGGAGGGGAACCAGCCCCTAGTGGGCTGGTGCCCCCCCCCCCCCCGCCCCCCTGCGCCTAGGGTTGGAAACCCTAGGTGGGGGCACGCCCCACTTGCCTTGGGGGGCACTCCACCCCCCTGGCCGCCGCCCCCTTGGGAGATGGGATCTCCCAGGGCCGGCGCCCCCCCTGGGGGCCTATATAAAGGAGGGCATGGGGGAGGGCAGCCGCACCCTGTGTCTTGGCGCCTCCCTCCCCTGCTACACCTCGTCCTCCTCCCGCAGCAGCTTGGCGAAGCCCTGCTGGAGTTCTGCTGCATCCACCACCACACCGTTGTGCTGCTGGATCTTCATCAACCTCTCCTTCCCCCTTGCTGGATCAAGAAGGAGGAGACGTCATCCGCTCCGTACGTGTGTTGAACGCGGAGGTGCTGTCTGTTCAGCACTTGGTCATCGGTGATTTGGATCACGGCGAGTACGACTCCATCATCACCGTTCTCTTGAACGCTTCCGCATGCGATCTACAAGTGGTATGTAGATGCAATCTCTCTCCTATCACTCATTGCTTAGATGAACTCATAGATGGATCTTGGTGAAACCGTAGGAAAATTTTTAATTTTCTGCAACGTTCCCCAACAGTGGCATCATGAGCTAGGTCTATGCGTAGTTCTCTATTGCACGAGTAGAACACAATTTTATTGTGGGTGTAGATCTTGTCAACTTGCTTGCCGCTACTAGTCTTTTCTTGCTTCAGCGATATTGTGGGATGAAGTGGCCCGGACCGACCTTACACGTACGCTTACGTGAGACAGGTTCCACCGACTGACATGCACTAGTTGCATAAGGTGGCTAGCGGGTGTCTGTCTCTCCCACTTTAGTTGGAGCGGATTCGATGAAAAGGGTCCTTATGAAGGGTAAATAGAAGTTGACAAAATCACGTTGTGGTTATTCGTAGGTAAGAAAACGTTCTTGCTAGAACCCAATTGCATCCACGTAAAAGATGCAACAACAATTAGAGGACGTCTAACTTGTTTTTGCAGCAATTGTCATGTGATGTGATATGGCCCGAAGTTGTGATGAATAATGAATGATATATTGTGATGTATGAGATCATGTTCTTGTAATAGGAATCACGACTTGCATGTCAATGAGTATGACAACCGGAAGGAGCCATAGGAGTTGTCTTTATTTTTGTATGACCTGCGTGTCATTGAAGAACGCCATGTAAATTACTTTACTTTATTGCTAAACACGTTAGCCATAGAAGTAGAAGTAGTCGTTGGCATGACAACTTCATGAGGACACGATGATGGATATCATGATGATGGAGATCATGGTGTCATGCCGGTGACGAAGATGATCATGGAGCCCCGAAGATGGAGATTGAAGGAGCTGTATGATATTGGCCATATCATGTCACTACTTTATATAATTGCATGTGATGTTTATTATGTTTATGCATCTTGTTTACTTAGAACGGCGGTAGTAAATAAGATGATCCCTTATAATAATTTCAAGAAAGTGTTCCCCCTAACTGTGCGTCGTTGCTAAAGTTCGTCGTTTCGAAGCACCACGTGATGATCGGGTGTGATAGATCCTTACGTTCACATACAACGGGTGTAAGATAGTTTTACACACGCATAAACACTTAGGGTTAACTTGACGAGCCTAGCATGTACAGACATGGCCTCGGAACACAAGAGACCGAAATGTCGAACATGAGTCGTATGGAAGATACGATCAACATGGAGATGTTCATCGATGATGACTAGTCCGTCTCACGTGATGATCGGACACGGCCTAGTCGACTCGGATCGTGTAACACTTAGATGACTAGAGGGATGTCAACCTGAGTGGGAGTTCATTAAATAATTTGATTAGATGAACTTAATTATCATGAGCTTAGTCTAAAGTCTTTGCAAAATATGTCTTGTAGATCAAATGGCCAACGCTCATGTCAACATGAACTTCAACGCGTTCCTAGAGAAAACCAAGCTGAAAGATGATGGCAGCAACTATTCAGACTGGGTCTGGAACCTGAGGATCATCCTCATAGCAGACAAGAAAGATTATGTCCTAGATGCACCGCTAGGTGAAGCACCCATCCCAGAGAACCAAGACGTTATGAACACTTGGCAATCACGTGCTGATGATTACTCCCTCGTTCAGTGCGGCATGCTTTACAGCTTAGAACCGGGGCTCCAAAAGCATTTTGAGCGACACGGAGCATATGAGATGTTCAAGGAGCTGAAAATGGTGTTTCAAGCTCATGCCCGGGTCGAGAGATATGAAGTCTCCGACAAGTTCTATAGTTGTAAGATGGAGGAAAACAGTTCTGTCAGTGAGCAGATACTCAAAATGTCTGGGTTGCACAGCCGCCTGTCCTAGCTGGAGATCAACCTCCCGGACGAGGCGGTCATTGACAGAATCCTTCAGTCGCTCCCACCGAGCTACAAGAGCTTTGTGTTGAACTACAATATGCAGGGGATGGTGAAGACCATTCCTGAAGTATTTTCAATGCTGAAGTCAGCAGAGGTTGAAATCAAGAAAGAACATCAAGTGTTGATGGTCAATAAGACCACTAAGTTCAAGAAGGGCAAGGGTAAGAAGAACTTCAAGAAGAACGGCAAAGATGTTGCCGCGCCCGGTAAGCCAGTTGCCGGGAAGAAGTCAAAGAATGGACCCAAGCTTGAGACTGAGTGCTTTTATTGCAAAGGGATGGGTCACTGGAAGCGGAACTGCCCCAAATACTTAGCGGACTAGAAGGCCGGCAACACTAAAGGTATATTTGATATACATGTAATTGATGTGTACCTTACCAGTACTCGTAGTAACTCCTAGGTATTTGATACCGGTGCCGTTGCTCATATTTGTAACTCACAGCAGGAGCTGCGGAATAAGCGGAGACTGGCGAAGGACGAGGTGACGATGCGCATCGGGAATGGTTCCAAGGTCGATGTGATCGCCGTCAACATGCTACCTCTACATTTACCTACGGGATTAGTTTTAAACCTCAATAATTGTTATTTAGTGCCAAGTTTGAGCATGAACATTGTATCTGGATCTCGTTTGATGCGAGATGGCTACTCATTTAAATCCGAGAATAATGGTTGTTCTATTTATATGAGAGATATGTTTTATGGTCATGCCCCAATGGTCAATGGTTTATTCTTAATGAATCTCCAATGTAATGTTACACATATTCATAGTGTGAGTTCCAAAAGATGTAAAGTTGATAACGATAGTCCCACATACTTGTGGCACTGCCGCCTTGGTTACATTGGTGTCAAGCGCATGAAGAAGCTCCATGCTGATGGACTTTTAGAGTCTCTCGATTATGAATCATTTGACACATGCGAACCATGCCTCATGGGCAAAATGACCAAGACTCCGTTCTCTGGAACAATGGAGCGAGCAACCAACTTATTGGAAATCATACATACTGATGTGTGTGGTCCAATGAGCGTTGAGGCTCGTGGAGGATATCGTTATGTTCTCACTCTCACTGATGACTTGAGTAGATATGGGTATGTCTACTTGATGAAACACAAGTCTGAGACCTTTGAAAAGTTCAAGGAATTTCAGAATGAAGTAGAGAATCAACATGACCGAAAGATAAAATTCTTACGATCGGATCGTGGAGGAGAATATTTAAGTCACGAATTTGGTACACACTTAAGAAAGTGTGGAATCGTTTCACAACTCGCGCCGCCTGGAACACCTCAGTGTAACGGTGTATCCGAACGTCGTAATCGCACTCTATTGGATATGGTGCGATCTATGATGTCTCTTACCGATTTACCGCTATCATTTTGGGGATACGCTCTAGAGACAGCTACATTCACTTTAAATAGGGCACCGTCTAAACCCGTTGAGACGCCACCGTATGAATTATGGTTTGGGAAGAAACCTAAGCTGTCGTTTCTAAAAGTTTGGGGATGCGATGCTTATGTCAAGAAACTTCAACCTGAAAAGCTCGAACCCAAGTCGGAAAAATGCGTCTTCATAGGATACCCTAAGGAAACCATTGGGTATACCTTCTACCTTAGATCCGAAGGCAAGATTTTTGTTGCCAAGAACGGATCCTTTCTGGAAAAGGAGTTTCTCTCGAAAGGAGTAAGTGGGAGGAAAGTAGAACTCGATGAAGTACTACCTCTTGAACCGGAAAGTAGTGCAGCTCAGGAAAATGTTCCTGTGGTGCCTACACTGACTGGAGAGGAAATTAATGATGATGATCAAGGTACTTCGGATCAAGTTGCTACTGAAGTTCGTAGGTCCACAAGGACACGTTCCACACCAGAGTGGTATGGCAACCCTGTCCTGGAAATCATGTTGTTAGACAACGGTGAACCTTCGAACTCTGAAGAAGCAATGGCGGGCCCAGATTCCAACAAATGGCTAGAAGCCATGCAATCCGAGATAGAATCCATGTATGAAAACAAAGTATGGACTTTGACTGACTTGCCCGATGATCGTCGAGCGATAGAAAACAAATGGATCTTTAAGAAGAAGACGGACGCGGATGGTAATGTCACCATCTATAAAGCTCGACTTGTAGCTAAGGGTTATCGGCAAGTTCAAGGGATTGACTATGATGAGACTTTCTCCCGCGTAGCGAAGCTTAAGTCCGTCCGAATCATGTTAGAAATTGCCGCATACTATGATTATGAGATATGGTAGATGGACGTCAAAACGGCATTCCTTAACGGTTATCTTAAGGAAGAGCTGTATATGATGCAGCCGGAAGGTTTTGTCGATCCTAAGAATTTTAAAAAAGTATGCAAGCTCCAGCGATCCATTTATGGGCTGGTGCAAGCATCTCGGAGTTGGAACATTTGCTTTGATGAGATGATCAAAGCGTTTGGATTTATGCAGACTTATGGAGAAGCCTGCGTTTACAAGAAAGTGAGTGGGAGCTCTCTAGCATTTCTCATATTATATGTAGATGACATACTTTTGATGGGAAATGATATAGAATTCTTGGACAGCATTAAGGCCTACTTGAATAAGTGTTTTTCAATGAAGGACCTTGGAGAAGCTGATTACATATTAGGCATCAAGATCTATAGGGATAGATCGAGACGCCTCATAGGTCTTTCACAAAGCACATACCTTGATAAGATTTTGAAGAAGTTCAAAATGGATCAGTCCAAGAAAGGGTTCTTGCCTGTATTGCAAGGTGTGAGATTGAGCTCGGCTCAATGCCCGACCACGGCAAAAGATAAAGAAGAGATGAGTGTCATCCCCTATGCCTCAGCCATAGGATCTATTATGTATGCCATGCTATGTACCAGACCTGATGTAAACCTTGCCGTAAGTTTGGTAGGAAGGTACCAAAGTAATCCCGGCAAGGAACACTGGACAGCGGTCAAGAATATCCTGAAGTACCTGAAAAGGACAAAGGACATGTTTCTCATTTATGGAGGTAACGAAGAGCTCGTCGTAAAGGGTTACGTTGACGCTAGCTTCAACACAGATCTGGATGACTGTAAGTCACAAACCGGATACATGTATATGTTGAATGGTGGGGCAGTAAGCTGGTGCAGCTGCAAGCAGAGCCTCATGGCGGGATCTACATGTGAAGCGGAGTACATGGCAGCCTCGGAGGCAGCGCATGAAGCAATCTGGGTGAAGGAGTTCATCACCGACCTAGGAGTCATACCCAATGCGTCGGGGCCGATCAAACTCTTCTGTGACAACACTGGACCTATTGCCCTTGCCAAGGAGCCCAGGTTTCTGAAGAAGACCAGGCACATCAAGCGTCGTTTCAACTCCATCCGTGAAAATGTTCAAGATGGAGACATAGATATTTGCAAAGTACATAGGGATCTGAATGTCGCAGATCCGTTGACTAAACCTGTTCCGCGAGCAAAACATGATCAACACCAGAACTCTATGGGTGTTCGATTCATCACAATGTAACTAGATTATTGACTCTAGTGCAAGTGGGAGATTGTTTGAAATATGCCCTAGAGGCAATAATAAAATGATTATTATTATATTTCCTTGTTCATGATAATTGTCTTTTATTCATGCTATAATTGTATTATCCGGAAATCATAATACACATGTGAATACTTAGACCACAACATGTCCCTAGTGAGCCTCTAGTTGACTAGCTCATTGGTCAATGGATAGTCATGGTTTCTTGACTATGGACATTGGATGTCATTGACAACGGGATCACATCATTAGGAGAATGATGTGATGGACAAGACCCAATCCTAAGCATAGCACAAGATCGTGTAGTTCGTTTTGCTAGAGCTTTTCCTATGTCAAGTATCTCTTCCTTAGACCATGAGATTGTGTAACTCCCGGATACCGTAGGAGTGCTTTGGGTGTACCAAATGTCACAACGTAACTGGGTGACTATAAAGGTGCACTGCAGGTATCTCCGAAAGTGTCTGTTGGGTTGACACGGATCGAGACTGGGATTTGTCACTCCGTATAACGGAGAGGTATCACTGGGCCCACTCGGTAGTGCATCATCATAATGAGCTCAAAGTGACCAAGTGTCTGGTCACGGGATCATGCATTATGGTACGAGTAAAGTGACTTGCTGGTAACGAGATTGAACGAGGTATTGGGATACCGACGATCGAATCTCGGGCAAGTAACATACCGTCTGACAAAGGGAATAGTATACGGGGTTGCTTGAATCCTCAACATCGTGGTTCATCCGATGAGATCATCGAGGAGTATGTGGGAGCCAACATGGGTATCCAGATCCCGCTGTTGGTTATTGACCGGAGAGCCGTCTCGGTCATGTCTGCATGTCTCCCGAACCCGTAGGGTCTACACACTTAGGGTTCAGTGACGCTAGGGTTGTATGAATATGAGTATGCAGCAAACCTAATGTTGTTCGGAGTCCCGGATGAGATCCCGAACGTCACGAGGAGTTCCGGAATGGTCCGTAGGTAAAGAATTATATATAGGAAGTGCTGTTTCGGCCATCGGGAAAGTTTCGGGGTCACCCGGTATTGTACCGGGACCACCGGAAGGGTCCCGGGGGTCCACCGGGTGGGGCCACCTATCCCGGAGGGCCCCGTGGGCTGAAGTGGGAGGGGAACCAGCCCCTAGTGGGCTGGTGCGCCCCCCTGGGCCCCCCCTGCGCCTAGGGTTGGAAACCCTAGGTGGGGGGCGCGCCCCACTTGCCTTGGGGGGCACTCCACCCCCCCTGGCCGCCGCCCCCCTTGGGAGATGGGATCTCCTAGGGCCGGCGCCCCCCCTGGGGGCCTATATAAAGGAGGGCAGGGGAAGGGCAGCCGCACCCTGTGTCTTGGTGCCTCCCTCCCCTGCTACACCTCGTCCTCCTCCTGCAGCAACTTGGCGAAGCCCTGCCGGAGTTCTGCTGCATCCACCACCATGCCGTTGTGCTGCTGGATCTTCATCAACCTCTCCTTCCCCCTTGCTGGATCAAGAAGGAGGAGACGTCATCCGCTCCATACGTGCGTTGAACGCGGAGGTGCTGGCCGTTCAGCACTTGGTCATCGGTGATTTGGATCACGGCGAGTACGACTCCATCATCACCGTTCTCTTGAACGCTTCCGCACGCGATCTACAAGTGGTATGTAGATGCAATCTCTCTCCTATCACTCGTTGCTTAGATGAACTCATAGATGGATCTTGGTGAAACCGTAGGAAAAATTTTAATTTTCTACAACGTTCCCCAACACACGCTCTATGTACTCTGCGTCGAGACCGATGACCCTCGTCTCTACCTTTTCGAGGGAGTTGGATGCATTGTTGATCCACTGCCGAACAACCCTGGGGTGGATGGTGACGGTGGTAACTATGCACATCGATCCTTCGACGAGGACATGTTGGACGCTAAAAACCTGCATCTCGATCTCTTTCGCCATTTGGAACCGCTGGAACGGAGGGCCATGGTTTGGAGAATTAGGATTAGATGGTAGTCTAACTAAAGTAGTACTAGATGATTATTTAAAGAGGTTAAAACAATGTGAACGCAGTGGGGTTTGGATGCAAATGAAGACGAAGGGGAGGTGAAGAAGCCGAGGATAATCGGTTCCCGATGGAGAAGTAAATGGGAGAAGTGGTGTGCAGGCAGTTGATTAAACGGCTAGGTAGACTAAACGAAAAGGCTATGCGGGTAGACTGATGAGTCGTACATGTTCGTGTACGTGCCCATCCTTCCTGATAGGTGGGACCTATGCAAACAGATAAAAAAATGTGTCGTAGCTTCTTTTTTTTGAGCGCGTGAGTGGGAGAGACAACATTCTCTGGTTAAGGAATACAACCTCCGTTTAGGTGAGTATAAGTCACCTTATTAAAATCAGGTTTTCCCAAAACCTTTAGGCGTGGAGCATTAACTTCCTACTCGATCCCCTCCCAGACTCGTTAGCTAGCGTTCTCTTCCTCTGCTGTCGCGCTCTACCTTTCCATTTTTCCTCTTCTCAAGTGTGGAACGATCTGCATGCCTTCCTTGATACACCAGAACGACCACTGCATTCATCACGGCAGGGTGTTGATTGGGCATGCACGAGAATTTGGTTCTGCTCGCAATATGGATGATACCTGAACGATGAAGTGAACATGCATGCTAGCACGGGAGACCTATTTCCGCTATACAATACTGGAGTACTCATGTTCCTACTACTACTAGTAGTAGTACAACTGTGGTACACTTGATGGTCAAAATACTATTGATCTGGTCCTCACAGTGAAGTGACAACACCCTGCGCCTGACACTAGTCCAGGCGACGTGTTCGGGTTACCAAAGTCAGCCTCACCATGTGCACTGTGCAGTCTGTCACCGCCGCTGTACAGCACATTGGCGCCTCACCTCGTCTCCCTCTCCACACCCATAGCACCACTCCATCTCCATCTCCTTCTCCATCTCCTTCTCCGTCTCCGTCTCCATCTCACTGTGCCCCAATGTACCGTCGCCTCACTCGCCTCTCCTAGTACCACTATTCCCTCGCTAGCCGCTCCAGCACCGACAGCCTTCTCCCCCGTAAATCAAGCCCCCCAAAACCCCCACCTTTCAAACTCCACCATGGCCGAACGTGAACTGCGCAACATCCATATGAGCCGCGATTGGAGCAATTTCCCTAGTGACATCCTCGACCTCTGTTGTTCGTGTATGGATATGTTGAGCGCCCTATGGCTGGCTGCATGCTCGAGGGGCATGCACACGACCATCATCGAAGCGAGGCCTAAGCTTTTCAAGACACCCTGGTTGCTGCTATCTGGTCTTGCAAGATTGGCTCACCTTGATACGGAGGCGTACATGATGCCCCTCGACTTCAATCCGATCTCCATTAGCCGAAACTTCTTTGCAGGTATGTAGTGGGTCGCCATACATCATTTCCCTCAACATCGATCCGATCACCATCACCCGAAACTTCTTGGCAGGTATGTACTGGGTCCACATGAACTCCCACTGGATGGCTGCCTTCAGAGAAGACGGTAAAAAGTTGGAGCTCGTGAACTTCAAGACCTCCCATGAGATTATCCTTCCTCCGTTGGATTATATAGAGTATTACCATCGTGGTCCAAGTCATCTAGATTACCACGTCAGTTCGACGGACCTTGTTTTGCAGAAGATTGTAATCTGCCAAGTGCCCACACGACATGCGAATTACGCAGACTTCAAGCTAATTGCCTTGTTCGACTGCAGACTCGCCTATCTTTGCGCCGGTGCCTTCTTTAGCTGGAGAGAACCCAGCTCGTAGTGGATCATCGTCAAAGCTGATACACACTTCTGTGATGATATTGAACACAATGGCATCATCTACACGATCGACAAAGCAGATGGCACCATGTATTGCTGGGACGGCGCGTGTAAGTTGTTTCCATCTCATGTTAATGATGACGCCATGACACTGTTTGAACTTTTTTGTGATGATTGGCATATCCCTGTTTGAGCAGAATTTGAGTAGAACTATGGCAATGTATTAGAGACGCCGTAAATCAGCTATATTTGGAATGAGTTAATTCATGCGATTGTGACCATGTCATTACAGCCAATTTGTACCCTGAATAATCAAACAGTTAGGAATATATGGATATTATCCTTATTTTACAGTAATCTATATGCTACTACTAAATATGAGTGTGTATCAATGGCCATGTTAGTTTTCCTCATTTTCATGATGTAGAAACATGCACCACACTGTTGGTTTCATCTAACCATACATTAGGGAAGTAAATGTGCATATGGAGATCTCTAGATTTGGAAGTAGTGAAATCCCGCAATGCTTACCATGTGTACATACCTATATTCACCCTTCAGCAATCAATGGCTAGAACAATATCCTCACAATTGTTTTGCCCACAGAACACGAGTATATAACAATGCATGGTCTGTTAGTTACCTTGAAGAATTTGTTTGTGAGGACAGAACATGATTACATAACATGCATGACATGGTACATCGTACATGGTAGTTTCCTATGAAGAATCGATTGCGAGATAACATGAGTATAACCATGCATGGCACTTCTATATTTTCGAACCCAGTATACATTTCCCTGTATTTTCCTCCCAGTTCCAACAGGGACATATCAATGATGTTTCTTGCATTATCCTACTCATACTCTTAACAATGCTGATCTTACATTAACAATGCCTGTCCTTTTTGATATGATGCAGTGTCCCTACAGTTACTGTCCTTTGTAATCACACCACCTTGCCAAAAATAGGGAAGCACAACTGGTTCCTCGCTCGATCAGACGAGGGCAAAATACTGATGATCATTCGGACACATGAGCCAAAAAATTTATATTGCAAAAACCGTGAAATATGTGAGTATCCGGATAGTGGTTGTTACGTCTATGAGCAGGATATTAGCTTGTTGGGGCCATCGGGATTTTTTAGTTGGAGGCGGGTAAACAGCCTTCGTTCACACTCTCTGTTTCTCAGATTCAATTATCTGATTAACCAGGAGATCACCGTTGGCAAGGACCTTGATGGCAGAGAGGCTTTTTTTGCTATGGAAAACTGTGTCTACACGGCGAGCCCTAGGAGTTTGGGAGCAAACTCCCCTGATTGTCAACGATACAACCTGCAGCCAAAAGAAGGTGAGAATGACAAAGGCATCCGGATTAACTTTGATCCTTGGATGTCTCAATTACGATAGTCAGTGATGTGGTTCAAGACTTCAGGTTGATAGGTAATTGGGCTGTTGCATCGAAAGGGTGGAGTACTGGTGTCTCCGGATCACTAGCCGTTGAAGCGGCGCTGCAAATTATGATGGTGTTGGATCATCTCTTCGAATGACTTTGTTGTCTTTGCTGCTGGTTCTAGATGGGTAGTTCTTTCTTTGTTATGCATATTCCTTGTCATTTGGTCATCCTCGTCTAACCCACTCTTACTATGTAATAGTTGCTTCTGTTTACAATGTCATTCTCGTCTGGATCACGAGAGTCTGAGCGCTGCAGATGGGTGCATTTTGGTGGTGTAGCAAGACTTCTTATGAACTATCATGTCTTGCTATTTATGTCAGTAGTAGTCAGTAGTCAGTGTTTGAATGTTGTATATATCGTTGTTTCAAACTGTTTATTGTCTCGAACTACTGGTGGGCTAAATGAGGGCATCTCCATTCTCCAGTGTTTAGAGTATAGTCCTTTTTTCAAGTTATATAATTTGAGCTTAGTGTCTTTTCGATGATGTACACTTGTTTGGGCCAGTGAGGTGTCGTTGAATATGGGCCGAGTAGTAACGCAATGCCAAACAAGTCAATTATGACTCTCAGGCCGGGCTCTCAAAAGATCCTGAAAAAAAGGCCGGGCTCTCAAAAGATCATTGATGCGACAACTGGTTGTGAACGTTTGAGTTTTTTGGATGCTTATTCAGGCTATCATCAGATCAAAATGGTAGTGAAGGACCAGGAGAAGACCGCCTTCATCACTCCTTTTGGAGCCTTCTGTTATGTTTCTATGCCCTTTGGGCTCAAGAGTGCCCAGGCAACTTATCAGCGTCGTGTGTAGAATTGTCTTCACACTCAGATTGGGTGCAATGTTCATGCCTATGTTGATGACATTGTGGTGAAGTCCAGGAAGAAGGAGACATTGATAGTTGATCTCAAGGAGACCTTTGACAATTTGCGAGTTTACAAGATGATGCTCAATCCGGACAAGTGTGTCTTTGGTGTTCCGACAGGCAAGCTTCTAGGCTTTCTGGTGTCTAACAGGGGTATCGAGGATAATCCGGAGAAGATCAAAGCGATTACATCTTTGGCTAAACCGGCGTGCATCAATGATGTTCAGCGTCTAGCAAGTTGGATTGCAGCACTAAGCCGGTTTATCAGCCGTTTGGGAGAGAAGGCGGTCCCTTTATATTAGATGCTGAAGAAAACAGACACCTTTGTCTGGAGTGATGCGGCTAATGCGACGTTTGAAGACCTGAAGCAGTAGTTGGCTGAACCGCCAGTCCTTGTTGCTCCAGTTGACAGGGAGCCTCTATTGTTGTACGTGGCTGCTAATGCCCGTGCCGTCAGTGTGGCAATCATGGTGGAGCGTAATGAGGCTGGTAAGGAGTACCCGGTTCAACGACCGGTTTACAACACCAGTAAGGTGCTTATCGAGTCAAAGCAGCGATATCCGCATTGGCAGAAACTTGTATATGGGGTTTTTATGGAAAGCCGGAAGCTCAAGCAATATTTCCTAGGCCATCCCATTACAGTGGTCAGTACAGCTCCATTAGGTGATATAATTCAGAAGAGGGAGGCAGCAGGCTGGGTTGCAAAATGGGCAATTGAGCTTGGTCCACATGGTATAAAGTATGTGCCTCGAACAGCTATAAAATCTTAGGCACTTGTGGATTTTATCAACGGTTGGACTGAGTTGCAGGCGCCAGAGGACAAACCGGATAATACATACTGGACTATTCACTTTGATGGGTCCAGGCAATTGGAGGGCTCGAGGGCTGGTGTTGTTCTTACTTCCCCTCGAGGTGATAAGATTCGTTATGTCCTCCATTTAATTTTCCCCTGTACTAACAATGCAGCTGAGTACGAGGCTCTGCTTCATGGACTCCGCATGGCCAAGGAGATGAACTTAAGCCGGGTGCGATGCTTTGGAGACTCTGATCTGGTGGCTCAGCAAGTTTCTGGTACTTAGGATTCTAAGGATCCACTCATGGCGGCTTATAGACGTGAGGTGGATATTGTGGCGGGTTATTTCAGAGGGTATCAGGTTGAGCATATCGACCGGCACAAAAACGAAGCAGCAGACATGTTGAGCCGGCTTGGATCTCAGTGTAAACCGGTACCACCCAATACCTTTCTAGATATCTTGCATAACCCGTCTGTTAAGCTGCCTACAGAGGAGGATTTGGCTGTTCCTGATCCGGAGGCTCAATTAGTGGCCGCCTTGCATGTTGTGCCGGATTGGACTGTTCCGTATCTGGCGTATATGAACTCGGGCGAGTTACCAGATGATGAAGTCCTGGCTCGGTAGATTGTTCAGCGGTCCAAATCCATGGTTATTTACAATGGCGAGTTACACCGCTGCAGCATTTCAGGCGTATTTCAGCACTGTGTTTCCCCTGAAAAAGTCCAAGAAATCCTACGGGAAATTCATGAAGTGGATTGTGGTCATCATGCTGGTTCAAAGTCCTCGGTTGCAAAGGCTTTCCGTCATGGGTTCTACTGGTTGATAGCTCATGCTGATGCATAGGATCTGGTAAAGCGGTCTGATGCTTGTCAAAAAACTTCACGCAGAGCTCATGTTCCGGCTCAAGAATTAAGGATGATTCCCATCACTTGGCCGTTTGCCAACTGGGGGATTGACATGGTTGGACCCTTTAAGCGCTCCAGGGATAAGAAGACCCACCTGCTGGTGGTGGTTGACAAGTTTACCAAGTGGGTTGAAGCGGAGCCTGTCAGCAAGTGTGATGCAGCTACGGCGGTTCAATTTCTCAAGAAGATTATCTTCCGCTTTGGCTTTCCACACAACATCATCAAGGATAATGGCACAAACCTCTCTAAAGGTGAGATGGAAGATTTTTGTCAGAGAGAACACATCCAGCTTGACTTAGCAACTGTGGCGCACCCCCAGACCAATGGACAAGTAGAGAGAGCTAATCAAGAAATCTTGAAAGGTATTAAACCCCGGCTTATGGTTACTTTAAAGTGGACGCCGGGTTGTTGGGTGGAAGAATTGCCTTCTGTGTTATGGAGCATCAACACTACTCCCAACAGATCGACGGGTTACACGCCTTTCTTCATGGTGTACGGAGTAGAGGCGGTCCTACCAAGTGATATTCATCACGATTCACCCCGGGTTGCTAATTATGTTGAAGCGGACAATGGGCAAGCACGCCAGGAGGCGTTGGACCTGTTGGATGAAAAACAAGATATGGCTTTAGCCCGTTCGGCGGTTTACCAGCAAGACCTGCGGCATTATCATAGCCGCCGGGTTAGAAGAAGAACCTTTCAAGAAGGCGATTTGGTGCTCCGGCTCATCCAGGATCAGACCGACATGCACAAGTTATCCCCACCTTGGGAAGGACCCTTTGTGGTCAGCAAAAATCTGCACAACGGATCATACTACCTCATTGACGTTCGAGACAACTCACGTACTTCTGAGGAGGAGACCCGGCGGCCGTGGAACATAGCTCTCCTACGGCCTTACTATACTTGAGCCATAGGGTTTTCTTATGTACATATTTCGATTATGTATATATTATGATCAATAAATAAAACCAGCATCCTTACTATAAGCAGGGCCTCTGCTGTTTTTTCTCAAATATCCTTTGAGTTGCATAGGGGCTTCAGCTGACAAAGCGGAGTACTACCTATTAAACCGGCTATCAGGCCATAATACAACTCGAGAGCTTCACACCCGAAGGGCCAAAGAGAGTCTGGATGCTATGCACACCTCAAACATAGGCACCTAATGAGCACAACTCATCATGTTACTTGGGGGCTCCTTGTGTGAAATACTCAGGAGTTTGAATGGACCCTTGTAACTGGGTATCGCCCCACGGCTTGGAAGCCTGGTATATTTACCTAAAACCCCGGGTTAACCTGCCTTCATCAAGTAAGCCACTCCTGTCCAGGTCCTCCTGGCACGACCCTCCGAATGTTTGACAGTTACTCTCATTGAGACCCTGCACTTGTCAAAGTTAAAACGGTGATTGGTTAGTTGTAGGGCCATCTTAAAAGGATTTGTCAAATGGTTTAACTCAGCGGCCTGGCAGCCCATGAAAAGCCTCGAATTTGGGCCTGGCAGCCCTTGAAAAGCCTCGACTACACGGTCTTGTTTGCATTTGTTTCTTTTTGCTAAATTTTGTGTTAAACCGGCATCTTTGATCTAGTATGGCTTTTTAAGTCATCATTTTAACCCGGTGTTTGTTAACCCGGCTTGGGTCTCAACTAAAAGTTGACGAACCTTATTAAACCGGAGATTATTAACCCGGCCTGGCTTTGACTACTTGTCGCCGGTTTTTGATCATCTGGTGTTCATCGTAGCCCGGCATGACTTCTTATACACCATCAGTACAAGGTGAAGTTGTACAAAAATTTCAAGATTTGGGTCTTCACCCTTATTACAGTCAAAAGATGGTAAACCAACTAACGTGATATCACATCACAGGTATGAGTTATTTTATATTTTGTCAAGTTTGATTATCAATCAGGCTATGTCTTGGGCATTATGAGCCGTCCGGCGGTAAACCGCCAGGACAATTCTTTTTATGCAGACATAGGGATTGCATCTTATGATATATGAGCCAACATTGAAATTTTAATGACGGATCACATAAAGTATTTCCCACTGCACGATGGCAGCAGATCAAAGTATTTTTGCTACCCTATTACAAGGCACTTAAACAGCCCAAATTATGGAATAGTTTTTGTGCAAAATCAACCGGATTGCCGGATCAAGCATCATCACCATGTTGACGTTAGGTAGATGGATCATCTGTCGTCGGTTCAACCTCCTCATCCTCCTCCAATGGTTGGAAATCAGCGGTGGTCCAGTCAATCCGGGTTAAGGCCTGAAAGACAGCCTCTTCACTTATAAGATCAGTCGGATCAACGTCAGGGGCGTAAGTATGCTTACGGATTGGCGGAATAAGATTTTGCACTTCCGGAATGGCAGCCTCAACCCATTTGTTGTCAGCATCATAGAAGGACCGGTGAACCGTCAAGTTTGCTTCTTCTGCCAGTTGACTCGCTAGAGGACGCATCTCTCTTGTCACACGTTTGAGGGTATCATTGTCAAACACTGCCCCATTTTCATGTTCACTAGGAAAGCCCTTGGTGATATCGACCGGATCAAGGTCAGCTATCCATGCCTTGGCTCGGGTCAATGCTAACAAAGCGCCAGCTCTAGCAGCGGACCGCTTCACCTCTTCTATCTCTGCTGGCGTTGTAGATAACTTGGCCAGAGTGTCCTTGATCAATGTTGGGGCTGCATTGTCATAAGAAGTTGCGCAGATAACCCGTTGGGCACCGGTATACAACTGCTCAATCAGCGTATAGGCGGCCTTGAGCTTCTTCCGCATATCAGAGCCCAGCTGAGCAATATGGCCACCTACAGCGGTTTACTGATTTCAAGTTAAACCAGCAACATTCTAAAGCGGAATGTTCATAAAGCATTGGCAAACAATACTTACCAAATACTGCAGAAGTCATGGCATTGATTTGGCGCTTTAATCCAGTAAGTTCTTCTGTCACCGGTTGAAGAGCTGCTTCAGCGTCCTCCGCCTGCTTTAGCAACCCATCTTTTTCAGTATCCCAGTTGGTCCGCTCAGAATTGAACCACTCCTTGAGTTGTTCCATGGTGGTTAAGGCAGTTTTCAATTCATCCCTGGCCTTGGTGGTTTCTGCTTGTTGGGTTTTCACATTTTCTTGAAGATCGGCAATATGAGAGACTTGTTGATTTATTTCATTCTGCCACAGCAAGAAGAGCATATCAATGATTTCTTTAAAAGTCCCAAGCAGATAACCAGTTATACACTTGACACTTGGGGGCTAATGATGATTACTTTTTTCTACTTATTATTGAAGTCCCACGGATTAATACAAGTATTAATCATGGCACTTGGGGGCTAATGTGTGTTTGATCAGAAATGCACAAGGGAAATCGACAAAGTACAGTCTGAAATATGCAAAGTCCCGGTTTGACTTTCTCAAGACCAAACCGGCCCTTGGGGGCTACAATGCAATGAAGGTACAGAGTAAAGGATCCAACGGTTTACCTCATAGCGCTCCTTCATTAAATTTACCAAACCGGCCTCGTAGTCTCGGCTGGTGAAGAGACGGTTCAAGAAGCCGGATAGAAGGTCTTGGGCAGATAAATCGGCATAGTCTGAAAAATCCGTTTTGCTCTTCCCCTTACTCATAAAGGAAAATTCATCCTTGGCGGTATGCTTGGATAAAACAACTGGATTGCCTGGGGCGGTATATGACGTGCCAGTAACAACAACGTCATCATCCTTGGCGGGGCTTGACTGATTGATATTCTCCTTAGCAGGGCTTGGCGCTTTGGCAGTAGGGCTCGGCGGCTTGGTACCATGGCTTGGCGGATCAGCAGTTTGATTTGGACGGGTGGCATCAGTTGATGTATCGACCAGTATCTCCGGTTCAACCTCTGGCGGATTAGCATCAGCACCTGGATTTTTCCGGAGCACAGTGGTATGTGGCAGTCTCAGGATTTTCGCCCTCGTCTTCAGGGCTCTTCTCCGGATCAACTTCGTCAGCATGGCCGCTGGTCTTGGCCTTTTTACTCAGTCGGGCCTTGGCGCTACAACATTCAAAGTTATAATATAATAAACCGATGCGTGTTCCGGAAAGAAACAATGCAAAAATGTACTTACCCAGCAACGATCTTCAAGGGAGGCAGCTAAGTGGTTGATGAACCGCCAGACGAGTTGGACGATGCCTGATAATTCGGATCAGACGGATTGAGTGGGCATCGGAAGAAACCCTTCAAAGGATAAAGCTTTTCAGGAGAATAAGTCACCTCCGGACGACGTTTCTGGTATGGTGTATCTGGTAAACCGGACGATGTGATTTGCTAACCGCTATGCCGGGTTGTACGATGTTCTGCAGCTTGCTATGACTTCACAGAAAATTTTGGATCCAAATGAGCAAGAGGGTGAGATAGTTTTACTTTCCGGATTGTGCGGCGAACTTTTTGAACCGGCATAAGATCAGAATCGAAAGAAAGAGTGATTACCTCAGCATTATCTGCGTGGCTCGCCTCAGCCTCCTCCTGGGAAACAATCATTGTCAATACAATGTACAAATAAGGAATCAAGTTAGTCAAGTTTTACCTCTGCATCTGATTCCTCATCTTCTGGCGAATCAGAAGACTCGATGGTTTTCTTCTTGGAAACCTTCTTGGTAACTTTGGTCTTTGGACGAGCCTTGGCCGGTTTAGTACGTTTCCAGAAGGAGCTGTTGGCCTGTAACAATAAGGCAAAGCAATATCAAACACACAGTTAAAACAGAGGCGAATCAGTAAATAATAAGATAAATTTTACCGCTGGTGAAGGATTGGAGACGCAAAAAGGTGCCAGTCCGGTTTGACTACATGCAGAGATTGTCTCATCAAGCATCTTCTTTGTAGATTCAGTAACTTCAAGCTCTGTCATTTCTACTTCATGATAGCGTTGAGGGTTTTTTACATTGCCAGTGTATTCATGCATCAATCCGGGACGGCGGCTTAAAGGAAAAATACCCCACGATACCCAGCAGCGGACGAGGTCAATGCCAGTTAAACCGTTGGCCATGAGGGCCCGGACCTTGGTGATTTGAGGAGCAAAATCCCTTCGCTCTGTGGCGGATAAGCAAGATGGTAATGGATGGTTGTTGCTAAGCCGGTGTGGACGATAGCCCGATAGAGGATTTTCTCCGTCAGGGGCAGTGTTCCGGCAGTAAAACCAAGTCTGGTTCCAATCCTTAGGATGGCTATGATGTTTTGCATGTGGGAATTCAACTTCTTTCCGTTTCTGAATTGAAATGCCACCAAGCTCTGTGTTGGGACCATCAGAGAACTCTGTGTGACGGTTCAAGTGGAAGAAATCCCGAAACAACTCCACAGATGGCTCTTCTTGGAGGTAAACTTCGTAGAAGACCTGAAAGTTGCATATATTGGACACGAAATTTGGTCCAATGTCTTGTGGATGGAGCTGGAAGCTTGCGAGGACATCCCGGAAATTTTTTGATCTAGGCGGGATGAATCCCCGTCCTAAGTGTTGCATAAAAACAACCACTTCTCCAGCTTGAAGTTCAGGAGGGCATTCAGAATCCGGAACACACAATTGCATGATCCTTTTGGAAGCTAAAGCGCCAGTGGTGACATATCCATTGATTTGTGTCTCCGTAATCCGGGATGGAACCCAGTTGCAGGCAGCAAATTGTTTCATCATCTCGTAAAGGAAAGCTGAAAGAAAAAATAAATGCCGGTTTACAAATTAAACGGCTTAAGTGTATTTTCCGGCGAATTGCTGATCAAGTTCGGTTGGCGGTTTAAGAGAGGGCTAATGGTATATGCCGGATTGATCATCAAAGGTTAAACCGCCCATAGGCAGAAGGGCTTGGGTTCAAAATCTGCTAAGGGTTGACAGAAACAGGTTTCGCACGGTGATGGGATTAATTCGGATCTACCAAAGTTTCAGTAAGAAAATTTTCTACGATTTATAAAGGTGTTAAACAGAGCAGAGAAGTTCATGCGTTCTATCAAGAGAGTCCATACAAAGAGGAAGACCTACTAAGTGCTAAATTGGATGCGGAGCAATTACCGCACAGGATTTATGCTACAGTTGAGTCAAAAAAGCTATGGCAGAAGTGAATACGAAGAGACAAGGATGAGTACCTATGAACGCAGATGCAAACTGGAACCCTAAGATAAAGATCTAGGGTTATGAGGGAGAAGGTTTACCGGATGCGCAGGACAACGGAGGAACGCCGAAGGTCTCTGGTACAACCAGGTTGATGGAGCGTTCGAAGGTCAAGGGCGGCGGCGGAGCTTCAGAGCTGGGGCGTCGCGAGGAAGAAGAAGAAGTGCAGAAGGGGAAGAAAGGAAAGGGCCCCGGGGTCTATTTATAAGGAAAATGGATAAGGATCGGCGCGAAAATCAAGGAGTCAAAAAGCGGCGAGTGGCGCAGCTGTCGCCTCGATTTCTGGGATGATATTAATAAGAGGAATCTTTTTATTCATTTTTTACAGAGATGACATCTTCATGATCCGTTGCTGTATCCAGAGGATGACATCACGGCGGTTTAACAAAGTTTATGAAGAAGATGTCATGGCGGTTTACGGGAAACAAGGGAAGATGTTCATGGGACTTTCCTAAGTACTAAAGATTGACATGAATAAATTCAAATCACTCCGGGGCCAAATGTTGGGGATATAACTATTGAGCATAAACCGCCCAGGAGGGGCCGGTTTACACTCAACCGTATTGAAGCCCACGAAGACTCAGAAGATGGCATTTTACTATGAAGCTTAGAGGCCCGGAGCCCAAAGGCGGAATAGGACCCATAGTGGTAAACCGCCATAGTCATGTAAACTTATGTTGTAAGATAAGGAAGGGAGAGACCGAGCCGAACACTTGTATGAGTCGGCCTCGGGACTCTGTAGACCGGCAGGTCGTCAACCCGTGTATATAAGGGGACGACCCGGCGGTGGTTCAGGGACAAGAAACACAACTCGATAGCCAGGCATAGCTTGTTTAGCTCCCTAGTTAGCGAGACCCCAATAATCCCATCACAACTAGACGTAGGCTTTCACCTTCATCGAAGGGGCCGAACTAGTATAAAACCCCTCGTGTCTTTAGTCCGGTTTAACCCCTTTAAGCTAACCCATCGCGATGGCTCCACTACTAAGTCCTTACACGAGGACATCTGACGTGATATTTCCACGACAGCTGCCGTCCCCTAGATCGGCCGCAGCCCCTGCTTTCGGTTTGCCGCGCCACGTCGCCGTCCCAGCCCTTCCCCGGTGCTCGTTTTCCCTCTGGATGGGTGCGGCTCCTCCCCCCGAGCACTCCGGTAGCCGGAGCTCCGTCGAAGGTAGCCAGAGTCGCCCAGAGCATCGCCGGCGTCGCGCCTCTGCCTCTGCCTCACGGGCGAGAGCGAGGAAGAGGACGACGACCCATCCAGCTGGCCAGGCGGGCCCCTCTCTCTCTTCCCGACCCCACGCATCAGCCTCAGGAGCTGGCCCCGCGTTGACCCCGCCACTCTCACGTGGATAAGTGGAAGCGCATTCGTGCGAATGCGTTTTCCAGTTCTAAAAGCGTATTTCTAATTTACGCCTCTGCCTTATCCACTCAGGGACCCGTCTGTGAATCTTGTTTTTATAGAAAAGTCCCTGAACTTCATCACCTCACAACTTTTTATTCGTAACTCCGATCGAGGTGAATCCAATGCCCACGTCTTTGTCTCGTCGAGCCCGTTCTGTTCCCCCAATTTTCACTATGTTTCAACATTCTGAAAATAAACATTTTGCCCTTGCCCTTAATCAGCCCCTCCGAGAGCGAACCCTTTCTGGCGATTCTTTCCGCGGTCGTTCCGCACTTCTTCCCAGAGCCTTCTTCATCCCCAGGCAAGCTACAACCACCATTCGCATGACAGCCATACAGAAGCATTGGTTTTCAACTTGAATCTTTAATAACTATTTGATTGTTTTGCTACCGCTATCGGTATTCTGGTTATGCTTGTGGACCGGTGTTTACCGGCATGCTTTGTTTTCTTGCACTCTATTATTACGTTCTTCATGCTAGTACTACTTTAATATTGGCCATGCTTTGTAATAATACATGTTGGTGATGGTCTTCGATGCATGACTATCGTATGTTCCGACTACCGCCGTTATGCATGTTTCTTTGCATCCAGTTGATTAAATACTTGCATGGTAGTTTTATCGTTATGTTATTGCATGGTAGTTATTTTGATGCTAGTGCCATGTCATGCTATGAGTAGTGTGCTAGTTGTGATATTATGCTCGTCAGTATGCCATGCTCATCTGGATAAATGGGTAAATGTTGATGTTATGCTCGATTATGATGCATCACCATGCTTATGTTGATATCATGTTCATGCATTGTAGTTGCATCATGTTATTTTATCATGGCTCAGCATATTGCATTCAAGTTTAATAACCGGATTAAATTGAACTTGAACAACTGTTGGCTGAGTCATGGTGCCACCATATCGATCTGACCAGTGCAACCACGCTTACCCTATGGGGGGTCCTAACTGGGCCTATTGTCATGCCTCTCGCCGGCGCCTCCCGAGGGATGGTTATGCGCGGGCGCTACCTTGGCCAAGTAGGACGGCATAAGCCTTGTGTGCCCGTTGTTTTTTCAAGGATCCTTGTCCCTGATTGGGACAGTTTTGCCACGACGCTGGCTGTTGGTGCCTTTGGTAGGCACAGGGCCACCCAGGACTTAGCCCAAAGGGGAGTTAGTCGGAGTGCCCCGGAGAGCGTCATGGCAGTAGGATGGTTTTGTCAGAACGCTTTGGTCCACTCGAATGGGAGTGCGAGGCCAGGGTTCCGTGGTGTGGGTACAGTGTGCTAACCTCTGCAGAGTGTGTGTATTCAATCTATCGATAGCCGCTCCCGTGGATATGGGCCTAGTTCACAGTTGGTCACACTATGGGTCAACAGTAATAATAATGTGCTTAATAACAACCCCGTTTCGATGATGAACGAAGTTGGTTGATATTTATGTGATCGAGAGAGGATCACGGCGGTATCGTGAATACCAACTTGTTGGATATTTGGAATGTTATTCGAGAGTCAAGGGTAAAGGTCAAGCTCCTTGTGATCATAAATGATTGCTACGGTATTGTTAATATCAAGCTTGATTGGATCCTGAGATGATCGTGTGATATCCATGATGGTAAGTGATATAGGTGATGGTTACGAGGTAACCGAGCAGAGTAAGTTGGTGCATGATAGTTTCATTGTGTTGCATGCTAGTCTCATCATGTTCATATGTTTATGCCATGCTCGTGTTGTTCTAGTTGTATCATGTTGTTCATGCTATGTTGTTCTGATAGTATAGTGTTCCTCATTTCTTAATAACCTGTAATTGCCATGCTGTTGTTTGTCTTGATTGCTTTGGTTGCTGTGAGCTTGCAAGTACATTCAATGTACTGACCTGGCGTGTCATGCCAGTTTGCAGCTCATGCCAGATTTAATTGCTTCTTTGCCATGGATTCCTTGTTTACGAGCTAGGGTAAGTGTTCCAGCCAGAGTCCCTGCGGAGTGGAGTTCGCCACCGCCGTCGTTGTTCCGCTGCCAGTAGTCATTCCGCTGCGTCGAGTTGTTCTGCTGCTTGCAAGGAGCAACCGTGGCAGGCATAGTGTCGCCGTGCCGATGTAACCCCCTTGTACCCATATAGATTGCAATAAATAGCTGATTTGTTCTATTCTAAGTAGTGCCATATTCTAGAAGACTTCTCCTCGATCTCTGGGCTAGAATACAGGGCGTTCCAGTTTCTCTGAGCCGGGGTGCCACAATAATGAATTATGATCTCTATTTGTCTTTTACACCCACACAATCCTCTTATCTTTGTAGCTAGCGCTAACTTTCTCTCGTGCATGCACACGCCCTCATCCCTCTCACCCCCCCTCAGCATTCTCTAGCTCCATCACGAAAATTCGTCTTTTCACTTTAGGTCATTCACTGCCAACCTCTTGATCATGCGTTGGTTTTCCCTTGAAGAGGAAAGGGTGATGCAACAAAGTAGCGTAAGTATTTCCCTCAGTTTTTGAGAACCAAGGTATCAATTCAGTAGGAGGCTACACGCAAATCCCTCGTACCTGCACAAAAAAATAAGAACCTTGCAACCAACGCGATAAAGGGGTTGTCAATCCCTTCACGGCCACTTGCAAAAGTGAGATCTGATAAAGATAATAAATAATTTTTGGTATTTTTATGATATAGATTGGAAAGTAAAGATTGCAAAATAAAGTAGATCGGAAACTTATATGCTGGAAAATAGACCCAGGGGCCATAGATTCACTAGTGGCTTCTCTCAAGATAGCATAAGTATTACGGTGGGCGAACAAATCACTGTCGAGCAATTAATAGAAAAGTGCATAATTATGAGAATATCTAGGCATGATCATGTATATAGGCATCACGTCCGCGACAAGTAGATCGAAACGATTCTGCATCTACTACTATTACTCCACACATCAACCGCTATCCAACATGCATCTAGAGTATTAAGTTCATAAGAACAGAGTAATGCGTTAGGCAAGATGACATGATGTAGAGGGGTAAACGCAAGCAATATGATATAAACCCCATCTTTTTATCCTCGATGGCAACAATACAATATGTGCCTTGCTGCCCCTGCTGTCACTGGGAAAGGACACCGCAAGATTGAACCCAAAGCTAAGCACTTCTCCCATTGCAAGAAAGATCAATCTAGTAGGTCAAACCAAACTGATAATTCGAAGATACTTGCAAAGATAACCAATCATACATAAAAGAATTCAGAGGAGATTCAAATATTGTTCATAGATAATCTTGATCATAAACCCACAATTCATCGGATCTCTACAAACACACCGCAAAAATAATTACATCGAATATCTCCAAGAAGATCAAGGAGAACTTTGTATTGAGATCCAAAGAGAGAGAAGAAGCCATCTAGCTAATAATTATGGACCCGAAGGTCTGTGGTAAACTACTCACACTTCATCGGAGAGGCTATGGTGTTGATGTCACTACAAAAAAATACACTTCCATGATGATACGTGTTTGTCACAGTAGGTCGCATTTTTTGTCATGTATGTACATCCAGGACAAATTTATGACAGAATCAAGATAGTCATACCTGTGCTGTCGTAGAAGTGTTCCATGACATTACCAAAATTATCATCACGGAAGTGTACACTTCCATGACAATAAATCACGCGTCACAGAAGTGCTTTCATCAAGGGTGACCGACACGTAGCATCCACCGTAACGGAACACCGTTAAGCTATCAGGTCGGGTTTTGGATCTGATAACCCGTTAATAGCCCCGACTAATGGAGATTTTCCACGTGTAAAATCATCATTGGCTGGAGGAAACACGTGTCGGATCATCGTTGGGACAGATGTCATCCACTCATTGGATAGAAGGCGCCTATGATACGTCGACACGTGGCATGGCCCAACAGTGGCCCATTCCTATGAAAAGGCCGGCCCATTTAACTTGGTCAAAAGGTGGCGGGCCGGCCCATGGAAAGCCTGTTAACGGCTTGTTCGCGTATAGCCCATTTACAGCCCGCTAACCCAACGCCCTATCCGAATTAGGCCCAGTAGCATCATCTGGGCCATCCAATATGATTCCAGCCCGTTTTCACTTCTGGCCCATGTATGGCCCATGACCTCTTTCGGGCCATATGAGGCCCTTTGTAACTATTGCCCCATTAACGGCCCGTGTTGAAACTGGCCAGTAATGAACAGTGTATCACTTTACACCCAAAAACGGCCCATGGTGAAACTGGCCTGTAATGAACAGTGTATCACTTTATACCCATTAACGGCCCGTTATTCCATTGGGCCGTTTCCAGCCCAAGTTATCTTTCGGCCTTCTAAGGGCCCATTTATTCTTGGGCTCATTTGCAGCATTCGGTTACTTACGGCCCGTTACTGTCATTTTCTGCTTGTGGGCCAAATTCAGCCCGTCGTTACAGTTAGCCCGTTTGTGGACCATTAATCTGTTGGGCCATTTTTATAGCATCACAAAATACGGCCTATTAACGGCCCGTTATGGTCAGCCCATAAAACGTACGATTTCCATTAAAGGCCCGTCTACGGCCCATTAAAGGCCCGTAAAATACCCATAAATGAGTCGGCCCTTACAAGGCCCATGGATCCTACGAGACGTATAAGGCCCATGGATCCTACGAGACGTAGAAGACCCATGGATCCTACGGCCCACTGAAGGCCCATGGATCCGACGGCCCACTGAAGGCCCATGGATCCGACGGCCCACTAAAGGCCCATGGAACCGACGTCCCACTAAAGGCCCATGGAGCCGACGGCCCACTGAAGGACCATGGAGCCGACGGCCCGTACATGGCCCATGGGGTCATACGGCCCGTGAAGGGCCATGGTCGGGCGAGTTGGCCCCCATTTGAACGATATAGAATATTCAAAGAATTATCCTACTCAATACTATCACCTCTAAAAAGCATACACTATACAACAAAGAGATCAAGGCATAGAAAGGTAGAATAATCCTACACTATACAATAAAGAAATTACCACCGATTATACCCACTGGGCATTATGGTTCGGCACAGGTGTTAATAAAGCATACACAACTAGCAAATTACATACACTGGGCAAATACAACTCATACATCATGGACGCGCATCAACTTAACTCCATTTGAACTATAATCGATTGGCCGGATTCAGGTAGCACAAATTTCAGTCTGCAAAATCTCCAATTCCTTCATGGTTAACTCAGTGTCTTGTTTCATTTTTTTGACTCCTGCATCTAATACCTGCATGTCCAGTCTCAACTTGCTGATTAAATGTTGACAATCATGTACACGTTGTCTTGCCACCTCTAGTTGATGCTCGAGAACATCAGCACATTCCAATTCCAATCCATAATCGTTCAGTAACGGCCATGCCGCACTACTCGTAGATCTTTGTGTTGATGTCACTTCATCCTGAAATGTTTCTGTAAGTACACATGACTAGGGCAAAAATATAGTTACAACAGTGAAGCGAGCAAGACACTATTTTATACTGCATGGCAAAACATGACTAACAATAATGTTACACGTCATGAAGCATAAGCAGGTGATATTTTAAATATTATAAGAAAGATAGTCTTTGCAGCCTGCATACAGAAATCCCTCTTAGTTCACCAGAGGAGCATCATGTTGGGGCCCAATCGAAAACACAGACAAGTTACAAATTTAGACAGCACATTGCATATAAGCAAGTAGTTGGCCATTCTATATCTCAATTAAAGTCTTAGGGAGCATAATCAACAGCAGAGGGTTTCATACAAACATACTACAGCAGGCAAAACTATGCAATCATTAGCATAGTATAAACTAGATTGTGAGCCTCATGCAATAATAGTTGGTTAATAGACTTCAAAGCTTCAGGCACACTTCGGCAGAGTAATTAAATGGTAAGGCATTTAATTATGTCTACTAATAGTTATACAAGTACCGAACATTAGGCATGATTATTTGGGCATCTCATTAACTGAGGACGAATAAAGCAATTGGAAAGAGCAAATTAACTATGCCTAAAACAAACAAGGAATTGAACTATTGAGTTGCATACAGTGACTTACCTTAGCAGGTTGAAGAGGCTCAGCGCAGCTCCTACTTCTCTTGCAAGGCTTCTTCCTAACATATTGTACTTGGAAATCCTCAATCTTATCTTCATTGCACCCCCTCTGCAAGGTGACACAAACTAGTTACTCATCTCCTTGGAAGATAAATATGCATACTTTCCAGTCTGTGAACACAAAAGGATGAGATTATAACAAAACAACACCACATAATGAAACATGACGCATCTCTTGCACTTGCACACAATGAAATGAGCATTTACTATGTCTGCACTATGTAAAAACTAGGCATACCTTCGAACTGGATCTCGAGGTACTCTTGGAGAGCCTACTATAGTGTACAACCAAACCTTTATGTCACCTATGAGTTAGACAAGGCCCCACTACAGCAGCCCTTAGTGTTTAAATCGTTGACAAGCTCTGTTAGAGTGTTAGGTCAAGAACAACAAGTAATCAAAGCAAACAGTCCTAGTATGGCTGGCTGATGCAAACAAGCAATTGAACAAATGTGTGAGCAAATCTTACATATCAAGAAAAGAAGCAAAGGACGAGGCTTAAAGACCATCACTTGACTGACCAGATTTAAAAGGGGCATTTAAACATCATGTGCAACGTATGAACTAACATAAACATTGCATATTCCAGATTCTACAATGGAATGCACATGTATTAGGTTATGCAATGTATGATGAGGCCTAAATGTGTAGATAGCAGGCAGGAGTGATTCATCATTGCACGCACAATTGAATTGCAGGTTAAGGGCTAGTTCGATTCCGCCTTTTCAGGGCATATTGTCAAAATAAGCCATAAAAGATGTAAAAAATTCATTTTTGAGTTATGGGATTGGGCTTAACTAATTTCGCTTTGGAGGGGGTGTTTCGGGTAGAACCTCACTAAAAATTGAAGGGAAGGGGAATAGTGAAATGACTCTATTGTCTGCCTATATTACACTCAAAATGCAACCGCCGACGCCCGTGTCACACCTGACCCTCAAGTAAAAAGAAACACGCAAGCATTCATTCCCTGCTCGCTTGCATCTCCTCTCCCCTTTCCCTCTACCTCGATCCCCTGCCTGCAGCACTAGGGTTCCTCCAATGAGTCGTCGCCACTGTTCCCATCTGGCCTGGTCCTCGATGATGCTATGTCCAGCTAGGCTACATGGCCGGCGGATAGGGGTAAATCTCCCTGGCTGCTCCTCCCTCTGGCGCCGCCCCTCATTCTCATGGTCTCCAGCAGCTGCTCCACTGTGGTTCGTCCAACGCACTACTCCGGCGGGCGCTGCACAACTATGGTTGATGCCACACTGCAGCAGAAGGCACCTTATTCCCCCTCCCCTCCTCCCAGGCCATGGCCTTGAGGTGCTGTTGAAGGATGAGCTCATCCAACAAGGTGAGGATCTCCTCTGATATTTTGCCAAACATTTATTCTGATCCACTATACAATGAATTGCTATGAGCTGCTTCTACTGCTGCTATAGGATGCATTGCTATGAGCTTCTCCTGCTGCTTCTATATGATGAATTGCTATGAGCTGCTGCTGTTGTATGATGAGTTGCTATGAGCCGTTGCTGCTGCTATATGATGAATTGCTATGAGCTGCTGCTGCTATATGATGAGTTGTTATAAGCTGCTCCTGCTGCTGCTATATGATGAATTGCTATGAGCTACTCCTGCTGCTGTTATATGATGAATTGCTATGAGCTGCTCCTACTGCTGTTATATGATGAATTGCTATGAGCTGCTGCTGGTATATGATGAATTGCAGACTGCTCCTGCTGTATGATGAGTTGCTATGAGCTGCTGCTGCTATATGATGCTTTCAGGTGGTGTTGCTATATGATAATAACCAGCCACTTGGACCATCGAATTTCAATAAATAATTGTTCTTCATTTAAATGTGGGTCATGCATTCTTCATTTAAATTAGGCAATGGGATCTCTATGGAAAACATTGACCAAAGTAGATTGTGCCAAGTAGATGGTATCTTTTTATTTGCATTTTGAGCAAATAGTGATGGTCTGTTTTCCCATCATATTAATTACTGCACTGGGTTCAATTTGTGATGTTTGCAAGTCAAATTAATTTCCATATGGGCAGCAAAATGAAAAAAAATATAATGCAATCTAGACTTTTCACTGATCATACCAAAGATAAGCTAAAAACTCAATGAAAAGAACTAGTTGGCTTATTACATGGAGCTTATATTCACAGGTGCTTATTTTCTTAGGATAACTCGTAATAACTATCCCTAAGAAACTTGGCTAATTGAACTGGCATACAAATAACTGCAATGGAGGAGTGACGTACCATAGCACACTGTAAAGGCTCACCGCTGCCTCTCCTTTTTTTGCGATGTTCCATGAAATTGCCACATACATGTTGTACTTTTTCATTGTGTAACCCTATCTGCAAGTTGACATGGCTAATTTCAGACATCTCTACATGATACTACATTGCATATCCCTTGCGCATATTTAAACCACCAATTAACGATAGTGTGCGTACCATAAACTAGCCATGACTCTGTATGCTGGACTAGCAGGCACTCTAAGGGAGCCTAATGTAGTGCACTAGAATTCCTACATGCCACCTACGATTTTGTGTAATGTACTGCCCCTGTTCCTAAATATATGTCTTTGTAGAGATTCCAGTATGGACCACATACAGATGTATATAGATGCATTTTCGAGTGTAGATTCACTCATTTTGCTCCTTATGTAGCCTATAGTGGAATCTCTAGAAAGACTTATATTTAGGAACGGAGGTACGAGGTAGTATCATGTATGACATCTACATATCTAATTTAGCAGCCAGTAGTAGAAATCATTGTCTGCATAAAGGGATTACTGGTCAAAAATTCTAGCAAAGCACGCTCGCAGGCACAGAACAATACAAGGGAGAGAGACGCGCTTACAAGATCATAGCAATGCCTCAGTCTAGGATCTTGGTTGGCCAAGCTGTTAGATCCAGAAGAAACATCATCCTTGTAGTTTTTGCCAGCTGCATAATAGGTAACAGCGACCGGTTAGTATATTTGAAGTACATCGGGCAGGTGATGCTGGACGGGTTTAAAGGTGACAAGTACCTAGGCCGTGGCGGGTGCTTGGCATCTCTCTAGACGGTGGGAATCGGGTTAGAAACGTCAAGGGTGATGACGCTCCGCTGGCTGACGGGGTCCGGTAAGGAGATCTAGAACCGTCGAGTAGGGTGTTTGTGGAGCGGCTCCGGTAGGGTGGACTACGTTGTGGGCGAAGCGGATCTATGGCCATGGACGAGGGCGCAGGTGAAGATGCTCTGGTGGTTGGGTTAAGATGGTGTCGATGACGCGGATCTGCAGCCGTGGACGGGGCGTCAGAAGCTGCTTCGGTGGTTGGGTTAAGGATGGTGTCGACGACGCGGATCTACGGCCGTGGACGGGGCGTCAGAAGCTGCTCCGGTGGTTGGGTTAAGGGTGGTGTCGACGATGCGGATTTGCGGCCATGGACGTGGCACTAGAAGATGCTCCGATAGGTTGGATGAGGGTGCGAGGTAGCGGATCTGAGGCCGTGGATTTGTGAGTTGGCAAAGCGGCCCCGGTAGGGTTGAGAATGGTGTAGGCGAAGCTACTCCGGTAGGGTTGACTTTGGTGTCGGCGAAGCGGCTCCGGTAGGGTTGAGGATGGTGTCGGCGAAGCGGCTCCAGTAGGGTTGAGGAAGGTGTCGGGGAAGAGGATCAGAGGCTGTCGACGGGGGCGTCGGTGGGGCGGCTCTGGGGTGTGTGGACGAAGCGTCTCCAGTGGGGAGTACGAATGAGCCGCTGCAGATGTGCGACGGTTGACGAGAGTACCGGCGAAGCAGATCCAACACCGTGGACAAGGCCGGCACTGAATGGGTTGTGGTACAGTGCTGGATGAGCAGTCTACTTGTTTCTAGGGGAGGTGGGAGGGGTAGATGCGGTCGCAGAAGCAGATCCGGCAAGGTGGACGCCGCTGGCAGTGAATGGGCTATGGTACGCCGGTGGATGAGTAGTCTAGGGTTTCAAGAGGTGAGGGGAGAAAGGACGATGAAGTACGGACCGCGTGATGTAAGATGCTCTGGTGCTGTGGAGTTAGTCGTTTTTGCGGGAGGGGGAGAGGAAATGGGGGTGCCGTGTAGTGGGGGGAACTGGAATTTACCAAAGCAGTCCCGACCTATCATGTAGATGAGGGCGGTATTGTAACTGTTGGTCTCCGTGCACCAAGGACAAAAGGGGGATTTCGCATGCTAAAGACTAAGGTGGCGGAAATTTTAGAAGGAGGAGGGAGATTTTGCCGCCCGCGGGATCGTTCGTATCTGGTTTCAACTAATTTTGGACCGTGCTAGCGGGAAGGTCATGCTAGACTGTGTACACGGGGCACGCGTCAGCAGTTAATAACTGGTGTGAAGTCCACACCAGAAAAAAAGACAATAACTCGGGATGATGCGCCGATAACTTGGACGTTCACATGGGCGCGGCCAATCGTACGGGTGTAGTGGCGCATTCACAAAAAAAGGGATCAAACGCTCAGCCTATGTATTTCTCATGTAAATAGATGATTTAGTGCCATTGGTTATTTACTTTAAACATAATGCATTGACGTGTTAGTGTAGAGGTACACAAAAAGAAATGGACATTGTAGTCAGCTACTTAAAAGTGTTACCTCATATTATTACATAGCCTCCATTTCATAAATTGCGTACCCATTGAATTCATATATGAATATTACATAAATTACTTCAAAATAGAAACTTAAATCATCCAAGACTAATGAATTTGAATGCAAGAGTAACAATGGTGCATGTACATGATAGCTACATTGGTTGTTTGAAGAAACATCACTATAACTTTGGCATGCACAACTGAAAAGGTTTATTTAAATAGAAAAAAATGTGATATGTGAGTGTCCAATCTTTATAGCGTTGAATCGATATTGTACCTTTGGCCACGATACGAAGTAGATATTGACTTATGTTCAAGCGATGCACGTCCACGATTGCTAGATAGTGATACGTCAATGAATTGTGCAATCTCTCTCACACACATACATATCTCATTTCCATGTGGGCATCGGAATCACGCACGCGCACTTCGTGTATTTCTCTCCCTTCGTCAGGGTTAAATTCGTCTTTCTACCCCGTCCTACAAGTCTCTCACACAGAAACACACACGCTCTCTATGTCTAACATGCCCACCCCTTTAATTCCGCCCACCCACAACCACTAATGTCTCAAAGTATAATAATGTCTCTCACACATATGCTATCTACCTATCCATTAATATAGCTAGATATGTGTCACACAAACTCCTTCTCCCTACTAGCAAGATGCCCATGCATTGCACGGAACATCAAGATGCATTTGTATGAGAAGTGCATCTTGTCGGACAAAAGGATGAATGATGGAATGCCTTATTTGCAAATGCGGAGAGGGGTGTGGGTATATTTTTGCAAAATTGCCATAGTTTCCTTCCTATCCATCGGATATAAATCGGATGGCCTATATTGCAGGATGGCAGGAACACCATCATCACCAACTCTTATTTTTTATAAGAAGTAGAGATATGTGAGTTTCACTGCCCCCCCCCACACACACCCACACACCCACACTTCCCAACACCGAAGGAGCAGGGTGACACCTCGATCTTGATACTAATCTATCGACTGGCTTCTCTCTCAAACATACACACACACACTACCCGGCACCGAAGGAGTAGGGTGGCACATCGATCTTGATAATAATCTATCTACTCCTGTTTCAAACACACACACACACACACGCACACACACACACACACACAGACACACACACACACAGACACACACACACACACTCGCTAGTTGTGCCTCTGTGCCTACCACGCACACTTTTGATACGTCTTTCTCCCCCCACCCCAATAATGACAGCAGAAGGGTGACAACTCGATCTGATCATAATCTGTCAATTGGTTTCTCTCTCAAACATTGTGTCTCGGTGCCTCGCTCGGTAGCCCCCTCGATATGTAGACTTCTCACGCGCTCACAGCTGTAGTGACGATGACGCTGAACCCAGTGTGCCTTGTTTTTACCGGCCTCATGTGATAGTTTTTACCCTATTTTCTGTTAATTAACAAGGCAACCTTTTCTTTGTTACTACTATGAATCTGAAATCATTCGGGAAGACAGAAAATATATCACTTCAACCCAATTATCGCAGCAACTATTTTAAAAGAAATTAGCTAGCTACCCGTGGGTTGCATGGAACATCAAGATGCATTTGTATGAGTAGTTTATCTTGTGAGAGAAAAGGCTGAACGAGGGAATGCCTTATTTGCGAACATGAAGAGACGTGTGGGTATATTTTTGCAAAATTGCCATAGTTTCTTTCCTATCTGTTAGATATAAATCCGACGGCCTATATTGCAGGATGTCACGCACACCATCATCACCAACTCTATTTTCTACTCCCTCCGTTCGAAAATACTTGTCATCAAAATGGATAAAAAGAGATGTATATAAAACTAAAATACGTCTAGATACATTTCCTTTTATCCATTTTGATGACAAGTATTTCCGGACGGAGGGACTATTTGTCTTTTTAGAGATGTCAACAAGTGACTATGACCGGACCTTACCAACATACTCAAAAAAGTAGTCCATAATTTTTATGTTACCCTCTTTTCTTGGCGGTGCAGTGCCATCTGGATACCTCATAAATAAATCAAGGACAAATCTGACCCCTTCCGGAAAAGACATACGGAGCAAAATGAGTGAATCTACACTCTAAAATATGACTACATACACATCCTTATGTGGTAGTCCATTTGAATTCTGAAAAAGACAAATATTTAGGAACGAATGGAGTATATATAAGAGTAGACATGGAGATATATCTCCAGCATGGTCCACAACAAAAATGTGCTGGGCTGGTTAGCGCTGGATGCTCGCAATGTGATGACATGAGTTCGAATTCTGTCTTTTAACTTTAGATTTTTATATTATATATCACTCTACTTATTTAATATATACTTCTTTCGCTATTGTACTAATAGTGAAACCCACAGAGTACTTAGAATACAAGATTAAGGATGGACTTGTTTCTTTTTAACTTTCTGTACGAAGCTGTAGCCACCCTGCAAGTCACGTGTACACTATACATGCAATTAACTTTTTATAGAGGGACAATCATACAGGCAATTAACTCAAACGGATTGGATGTCACTCTATTATTTCCAGCATAAAGAGCATCTCCAACGGCAGCCGGCAAATTTCGTCCCGCTTCCTTCCGCGGAGGACGAGATCAAACGCCAGTGGAATACATTTTTACAACTCTAACCAACCAAATGAATTTCATGCAAACACAGACTGATTTCATATAAGCATGAAGGATTTCGTATGAAAAGCCGGATCTTCATATAAACATGATGGATTTCATTACATTTACATGAACTAAGAGGTGCCAATCCGGCTCTCTCGTATAATTAATACTCCCTCTATCTGGAAATACTTGTCCTAGAAATGGATGTATCTAGACTTATTTTAGTTCTAAATGGCCGCCCACGGATCCCTTTGTCTTTCTCATGTCCGTCAGACACTTGTGGGGTCGACGAAGGTCCTCGGAAGAGACGAAGCAGCAAAGAAACCACCTGAATCCGCGGTCGTCGCCTCGCGGTGGCCTCCCGTGTTCTACTTCTCCTCGATGATGGCGGCAGACACGGAGAAGCTGGCCACCGACTCGTCGCTCTCCATGCACCCGGCTTCTGTCTCTGCCTGCATGGCGCCGCCGCAGGCATGGGAGGCGCGCCCACAGACACAGGAGGTGCGGCCATCGCAGACACTGGTGGCGCGGTACGACGCGGCAACGACGACGCCCGTACTGGCGTGCTCACCGCCGTGCCGGCGTGGAGCAACTTGCCACTCCTCATCGAGCTAAACTGGAGCGGCGAGTTGCTGAACCACGCGCCTGCTTGGGGCGGCAACTGGCTCCGTTGGGCCAAGCGAGGTTGGTGAAGCACCGAGCGGCCTCGCCCGTATTTGGAGGGCTCGGCGGGCCACCCAGCCGGGTAATATGCCGGAGAATGGCTCATCGGAAGCCATCGGAAGAGTGGAGAAAATGGTGAAGGAGGAGATGGGGGAGCGGCAGAGGGGTGCGATTCTTGCCCGCTATCTGTCTGGCCTCGTGTAAATAGAGGGCGGACGGTAGGAGCTTGGCCGGCATCTGGCCTCGTTTAAACTGAGGGCAGACGGGAGGAGCTCGGCCGGTGTTTTGTTTAATTCCGGCCCGCTCATGAACGGGCGTGTGGCCAGAGTAGGATTCTCGGTTTGCATGCGGGTTTAACGGAGGGGTTTAATGGAGGTGCCGGGCGTGCAGCGGGCAGCACAGTACTATTCGATTTGACAGTAGTAATGAGCCGTCAAATCACAAAGGCCCTCGCCTCTCGTGAAACCAACCGAGCTAGACTGCCCCGCCCTCTAGCCTTTTAAAAAATGTATACTTTTGTACAGCAATAGTACCGATAGATTGTGCCATGGAGCAAAACTTGAAATTTAAAAAAAGTTGGTACATATAGAGAGCGCTCGTCGCCAAATTATGCATATAGTACTATTAAAAAGGCTAGTCACAATAATGGTGTCCAACACAACCCACCCCTCAAATAAAACTAAGCATCCTGGAATTCTTTGACAAAACTAAGCACCCTGAAATTCTTTGACAACTAAACTGCTGGCTATATGATGTTGGCCATATATATTGTACGTATATAATGTGATGAAACGAGTGGTAGTACTATACCAACTACAAGATGAAATGTAAGAAATACTAGTATGTACGTACTGAAGAGTTAAAGTACACTTGGCTCTTTGTCCCTCTTCCTCGGAGGAGTCCTCGTCCACGTCCTCGACTTCGTCCTTGTCCCTCTTCCTCTTGGCCGATACTTCCTTGCTTGAACCGCACACTTGGCTCTTTCTCTTCATCCAACCCTTGTAGATATTGAAACAAAGGTAGACATCCATTGCAGCATAGTGGATGTGGTCTATATCTAGTACACTCCGCTGCCATGCATAACGATGAAACGTGTAATGAGGTTTCTCCAGTTTACCGTACGAAGGATGAACCATGGCTCTTGCCAGGGTCAGCATTGACGGCTGACGAGAGGACACCAGCCGATTCTTCTGGAGGTCGAAGGTGTTGCCTGCAACGAGGCCTATCCGACCCAGGACTTCTTTGTCGTTACCAAAGTCTACAGTGAAGAATTTGATGACTAGGTTGCTCTCGAGGAAGTCCTTAAAATCCAGGCATTCAACGTCGGCATGGCATATGTGGTAGACCAAGCATAAGTCATGCATGCAAACCTGGATCACGGCAGGTTTCTTCCTCTCTTCGTCCTTTAGATCCTTCTCTCGTCCCAGGACTGTGGTGTACTCAACATCTAGCCCAGCGACCCGCTCATCATCTAGGTCTTCGAACATGCTTCTGAAGCGAGAAAGGTATCCTTTCACCGTCACGGAAGAACGGGTGTAGATGACGTCGAACTCATCACCGGTGATGGTTCTAACCTTGTACTTACCGCCGATCGTGGAGATTTGGGACGCCATGGATTTGGGAGGAGGGTTAGGATTAGTAGAACTACCGTAATATGAATGGACGGGACAACTAGGAGCGAACCACCGTAGTATTGAAGGACGTGCGGGGATGAGTAGGAGCAAACTGCCAGCGTGCGAACGGCAGGGTAGTGGCTTTCCATTCTCCCATGATACGGGCTTCCGAGAGCCCTTGGATCTGAGATCGAACGGTTCCATGGCGTGATTCTAGACCTATGGGTGAATATCCTATCCTGGAGGGTTATTCTGCAAATTTTCAGCAACTTAGCATGTGACCATTTGATCTCAGATCCAAGGGCTGCCAGCAGCCCGTATCATGGTCGTGCCTACCACGACCGTCGCGTCGCTCATGCGGTCACGCTGTTGGAAATTTAACACGGTGCGTTAGGCTATCTGATGTTGGCATGTCATACATAGTCATCACTTAGTCACTCATACTACAATAAGGTTAGCTATAAGGTTGGCTATAAGTGTATTTTTTTTACTCGTCTCTATCTCTTTCTTTGTACTCCCTCCATCCCATAATATAAGAACGTTTTTGACACTAGGACACAGGGAGTACTAGTATTTATTGCATTTGCCAAGGAGTGACCTCTTCCAATGAAATGGTGTTGCTAAGTTTGCTTCATTTAATTAGGTATAGACTCAAAATTGTCTTTTCACCTAGGTACACGCGCTTAGCACCGTTTCTTCCTTGGGTCACCAAACTAGTCTCTCTCTTCCTGATTAACTTGCCACATCAGACTTTATGCCTATGTGGCAAGCTTAGCACCTGTAGGAGCAAGCAAGGCTGCTTGTAATGGGAGTAGTATCATGCATGCCAACTATGCAATCTTGATGAGGTGACGTCGAATTAAATGAAGAAAAGAGAGAGTTGAGTATCATAATATGATACTTACTGTAGTATCATATTAAATGATGTGCTACTATGTGTCATGCATGACAATAAATAAACTATCCTATGATACCAACACATGATACTATGCATTACGGATGTAGTATCATACAAAAGTATCATATGCATGATACTAGTATATGATACTCTCCATTACGACCAACCTAAGTACAATAGTGTGCTTTACATGGAATTTTTGCATATATGGAGGAAAGAGAGGCAAGGAAAAAGTGGAGAAGTGGGCTCTCATGCAAGAGCCAGCCTCTATTACATGGTGGAGCATTGGGAGAGGCACCTGTATGGAGGTGGTCAGGAATCGGGAGACTCACGTTGGTCGTAACGCCGCAGTTAAAATGATAATGGCAAGTCAAATCATGGGGCCCCACCTGTCCAGCAGTAACTCGATGTCAAATCACACAGCCCTACGTTTGCAGCAGCCTACTCCCTCGTCTTCTCGCGTCTCTGTGGAACCGACTAGGCGGAACTGCCCCGCCTCCTACCGCGTAGGAAAAGCCCGCGCAGTATACTCCCTCCGTCTAGGTGACCAAGGTGGAGAGGAAAACGAGAGAACTTAATGTTTAGGGAGTATTTGCTAAGGCTGGTTGTAATGGTACTAGCCTTAGCAATTTTGATGAGGTGTCATAGAATTAAATGAAGAAAGAGAGAGAGAGTTGAGTACTATGTGTCATACATGGCAATAAATAAAGTACTATATGATACATGGCGCAGGAGTACTAAGTATTATTAATACAGTTTTGCTAGAACTCATCTAGATGAGATATAATTTGGTCTCATTCATCTTTTATAGCCATTGGATGTGATGCTATAAGATGCGTGTGTGCTCATGTGGGTTGTATTTGCTCTTGTGCAACGAACTGACCACTTCATGTCATGTTTGATAGTCTCAAGTCATTAAAAGCATACAAGCCCCACATCTCTTATTAGTTAATGCACCACGCCTATGTGTTTACTATTTGGTTTTCATAAGATGACTTAATACTCACCTAGACAGAGGGAGTATTCGATTTGACAGCGGGCGGCGCAGTTCCCGATATGGCTTTAATGCAAACGAGGGAGGGAGTAGAGGTTCCCGATATGTTGAACGGCCAATGCATCCTCCTTCAATTAATGCATGAGGGAAGTAATGGGAGGAGGTCCGGGAAAAGAGGTTGCATGATGTGAATGCAACGTAGTTTGCCCTCATTGCCATCATATAAAGGCGCCCCTCCATTCCAACGCATCTACCACATCGTACGCAGCTAAGCATTTGCCTAGGCACCTACACTAAGCGCAAAAGATCTCACTCCAGACCCATGGCGGCGATGCGCGTGAGCGGCCAGCGGCTGCGCCAGATGGTCCACGACGCCGGCCTGCGGCATGGCGCCAAGGATCGTCTCCATACGGTGTTGAAGACCGGTTGGTGGATGGCCGCCGTTGCTGCCAACTACGACTCTCAGTTGGACCAGATAATCGTTGCCACGAGCAACAAGTTCACCGTCCTCAAGAAGCTCGCGGACGACATCGCCGTACTCCTCCAGCCCGCGCGCCCAGGCTCCTCATTGCTTGCCACCCTAATCGGCCTCCATGGTCGGAACCTCTTCCAACCACTGGTGGCCCTGCGACTGCCCTCCGACACCACGAAGAATGTCCACCTAGAGGTCGCGCTCGTCGTGAGGCGCCTCGCCCTACAAGAATTCTTCGACCTACACATCCATGTGTATGAGCAAATCATGTACATAGGTATCTACAAGGCCAGTGAGGATGCTACGACGTTGGCCTTCCTCAACCGGCTGGAAGCCTTGGATGCCTTTGCTGAGAAGCACCTCGACCTCGCCACAAAAGCCGCCGCTCCTTAGCCGCCGATCGGTGGCCCGGCGCACTAAGTTGAGGAGGAGTAGGTCGTACGTTCATGGATCCATATTTCTTCTTGCCTTCTGTAACCACCACTGCGATCGCATCATCACGGCCTTAATTCTTATTGTGCTATTGCATTCTATTTCCAGTCAATACCGACATGTGCGATCCCTTTGCTTAATTATATGCATCACTGTAACTAGTACTCCATCCGTCAATTTATAAGTTGTGCTTACCTTTTCCATCAACTTCGTGCAACACGCTGGCATCTTGCTAGAAACACTAGAATATGTCTATATAATCCATATGTGATAGTCCATTTGAAATCTCAAAAAGGACAAATATTTAGGTACGGAGGGAGTAATATATTAGGAGTATATCAAAACAATAGTGATTTCTTTCAAGTTTGTGAACAAATACTACTATTCTACTACTTTGGATCCGTCGCAACGCACGGGCACATTGCTAGTAAAAGGAAAAGGTCTGCCGCGTTCGTGTCGCACCCCCACACGCCCGGGAATCGGGAGTACTCCACGGCCCGTCCGGCACGACACATAGCTTAGGGAAGGCGTGTTGCCTAGCATTTTCACTTTCATGTGGGACCGCCGTTGAGCAAACCGACACCCCGCCCGCCGGCGGGTTGGAAAACAGAAACGAGGGGAAGATCTAGCTGTAGCACGGAAGCCAAGAAATTTGGTGTCAGATGGGGCTCGTTGATAGAGTAGGAGCATTCCGTACTAGTACTACTCCTACTAGTACCAAGTTTTTACTCCTAACTATATTACTAGTACTACCACTACACAACTAGTTGGTACGTGCACAACACGACATCGTAGGAACAAAAAAAGGGAAGATCTTGTTTTGGGTGATTTATCTTTTTTTCAATCAACGTAGTATGAATAATACGAAAGGTTAGAGAAAAATAAATAGATAATGTGTTTAGAGTGCACTCCACTAAATAGATATACTTTGGATCCATTGCAACGGACCGACACATCTATGTCTATACCCCCTATATATTGTGTGAAAAAACTTTGAAAGTTGGTCGTTGGATGAAGCCAATCCGACGGTACAAAGATGGCAAATCCGAGCACTACTGGCCGTTGGATATCATCCACCAGATTCTGCCACATGTATAATCTAGAAGACTCCATGGTTGAACTTTATTCATGACTAACTTTGCCACAACTAAGCTTAGGCAAAGTTATTAGTTCTTCAAAATGAGAGCCACAAGTTGGCAAGCCTAAGGGAATCTTGCCACATTTTTTGTGTGTATGTCATGTGGGGCCTTAGTGTGGCTTGCCTATGGTGTGGCTTGAACCAAACACTCACCTAAGTTAATCAAACTTTCCTAACCTTACATTCCACCAGATTTTGCCACATGTTAGAATCCAGAAAACTCCACATGTAGAAGCATAATGCACAAACCACCAGAATCTCATGCGTGCAATGCATGTGTACCTTACTAGTACTAGTTGGTAGTAGTAAGAAACAAATTCCAGTTTTGGCACGAGCTCGTACCGCGGGAGCACCACAAGGCCTGCCGCAGGAGTTACATTTCCCTCTCGGGGCCCACGGGACCGAACTTCAGTGGCTTAGTGCCCGGCCTATGAGTCAATGACATGCGGACCTTAAATGTGGCTGGCCCACTTGTCAGCAAAGGAAAGGTAGGGCAAGCCATTGATAGCCACGTCAGAGGATCCATGTCCACGTCGGGGGACGTTGTGCCATGGGTTGGAGCAGCATCGTGGGAATCGCGTGTGGGTGTGGCAGTGGTAGAAACAAGAAACGTGATGGTCGCCGTGGTTCAACCTCCATGGACAAGCTGTCATGTCTGCTGACACATGTATATCAAAACTAGAGTGTTTATATTTCAAGCACGTGAACAAGTATTATTCTACTACTTGGATCCATTGCACCGCAGGGGCCAGCACATTGGTAGTAGTAGTGTCCATCTCTGTCTCTAGAGGCCTTCCCTCGTTCATCCTTTTCTCTCACAAGATAAACTACTCATACAAATGCATCTTGATGTTCTATGGAACGCACGAGGATGTTTCCTTGGGGGTCTCTCCAGCACGGCATGGCCGTAGTTGCAAGTTGATGCCCCTTGAGATGCCGATGTTGAGGGGCCCACAGATTTCCTCCGATGAGCAGGTAAGATGAGTTTCATCACGTAGTAAATGCATTCTAAAGACTACTTCCATGTCCATTTCCAAATTCTCCCCTGCCCACTGTTTCACAGGTTAGGCTCGGTGCGAGTGGAGATTTGCTTGCATATGTACGGGAGGGTACCAACATCAATTTGCACAACATTTACAATGGTGACACCGTTCCCGTAGAACCTTTGTCCAGCATTAGGATCAGCCATGCAACATGCCACCACATGAATTGGTACGATGGAACCACGGTGAGATTGAATAAGATAGGATGAACCTTGCACATGGCGGTCAAAGGCAGACCATGTTGTCTGCGGCCGATTTGTTGCCGTACGAGTAGGAAGACGTTGTGCTCCTTTCTAACCGCATCTTCGCGGTGACAAACCAGGAGACTTATTTTGTATGGGACACATCCTACGATATACTCCCTCTCTCCCAGTTTATTTGTTTTGAATCTTTTCATTTTATAAGTTTCAAATTCAAATTTTGAGCTCCCCATCACATGTTGAGATTACAATGTCCATTAAATCGTTGCGTGCATGTATAGTAAAGAAACAAATCTCGAGTTTGGCACGAGTTCGTGTTGCGGGAGCACCACAAGCCCTGGCGCAGGAGTTACATTTCCCTCTCAGGGCCGTCGGGACTGAGCTTCAGCGCCTTTGAGTCAATAACATGTGGACCCGATAGGTGACTGGTCCACATGTAATGCTCCCGAAGGCAGAGGGGCAGTGGGGCCAAGAGGGGTGAGCCGCAAGTCAGGGGACGTGTGGTTTCATGGGTTCGAGCGGTGTCGTGGGAATCGCATGTGGCTGTGGTAGAAACTTGATGCTCACTGCATTTTAGGTGGCCCACATGCACACAAAGGCACAGGGGCGGTGTGGCCAAGAGGGGTGAGGCGCACGTCGGGGGGCATGGTGCCGTGGGTTGGAGAGGCATTGGGAATCGCGAGATGAAATGTGATGGTCGCCGTAGTTGAACTTCCATGGACAAGATGTCATGTCTACGGACACATGCACTGCATACCGATCACTGGAAGGAGTAGCAGAGAAAGCTATATATGCGGATAAATAGTTCGTTATAGTCAAGCGGACCCATGCTACTACTCTGTTCCAAAGACATGCACACCCTCGAAATAGTCCATCTATATCAATATACACCGAGAGGGAATATATTTTTTTACAAGACAAGAAATAGTTCATCCATCCATAATGCCCTCCTGCTGGGGCAGCCTTTTCTTCTTCTTCTTCTTCTTCTTCTTCTTGTTCTCATTCTCCGTGGGAGACGGCTTCGCAACAAGCTCTTTGGACCTTGCAGCTATCTCGAAACTCACACAGGCATCGAGGGCAGCATATTTTATCCGCTCGTACGTCAAGGGATAACTCTCCCATTCAGACGACCTTAATGCCACCGTCTCGTCACCCTTCTGAAGATTTGTACCGAGCACAAATTTTGCTACGTTGAATAGGGATGGTGTGTGTTTATCACAAAATTCTATAGGAATTTTGATTCTGGTTTGTAGGTCAGCGATGCTTTTCAAATCAAGGTTGTACGGCTCCAGCTTATGTTTGTCCCCTTCGATGGCTGCCCCACAGAATTATACGTCCTCCCAAGACAAGAAATCGTGAAGCTCACCTGGTATGAAGGGTGAGTGTATGATGTGGTACACCAAAACATCATCTTCAAGGCACAGCTGAAGGACGGCGACACGCTGGATCTTCCGAGGGGCACGCTCCGTGTACTCTACGTCGAGACCGATGACCCTCGTCTCTACCTTTTCGAGGGAGTTGGATGCATTGTTGATCCACTGCCGAACAACCCTTGGGTGGACGGTACGGTGGCAACTATGCGCATAGATCCTTCGACGAGGACATGTTGGACGCTAAAAACCTGCATCTCGATCTCTTTCGCCATTTGGAACCGCTGGAACGGAGGGCCATGGTTTGGAGAATTAGGATTAGATGGTAGTCTAACTAAAGTAGTACTAGATGATTATTTAAAGATGTTAAAACAATGTGAACGCAGTGGGGTTTGGATGCAAATGAAGACGAAGGGGAGGTGAAGAAGCCGAGGATAATCGGTTCCCGACGGAGAAGTAAATGGGAGAAGTGGCGTGCATGCAGTTGATTAGACGGCTAGGTAGACTAAACGAAAAGGCTATGCGGGTAGACTGATGAGTCGTACCTGTTCGTGTACGTGCCCATCCTTCCTGATAGGTGGGACCTATGCAAACAAATAAAAAAAATGTGTTGTAGCTTCTTTTTTTTTGAGAGCGTGAGTGGGAGAGACAACATTCTCTGGTTAAGGAATACTCCCTCCGTTTAGGTGAGTATAAGTCACCTTATGAAAATCAGGTTTTCCCAAAACCTTTAGGCGTGGAGCATTAACTTCCTGCTCGATCCCCTCCCAGACTCGTTAGCCAGCATTCTCTTGCTCTGCTGCCGCGTTCTACCTTTCCATTTTTCCTCTTATCAAGTGTGAACGATCTGCATGCCTTCCTTGATGCACCAGAACGACCACTGCATGCATCACGGCAGGGTGTTGATTGGGCATGCACGAGAATTTGGTTCTGCTCGCAATATGGATGATACCTGAATGATGAAGTGAACATGCATGCTAGCACGGGGGACCTATTTCCGCTATACAATACTAGAGTACTCATGTTCCTAGTAGTAGTAGAAGTAGTAGTACAACTGTGGTACACTTGATGGTGAAAATACTATTGATCCGGTCCTCACAGTGAAGTGACAACACCCTGCGCCTGACACTAGTCCAGGCGGCGTGTTCGGGTTAGCCTCACCATGTGCACTGTGCAGTCTGTCACCACCGATGTACATCACATTGGCGCCTCACCTTGTCTCCCTCTCCACTCCCATAGCACCACTCCATCTCCATCTCCTTCTCCATCTCCTTCTCCGTCTCCGTCTCCATCTCACTGTGCCCCCATGTACCGTCGCCTCACTCGCCTCCCCCAGTACCACTATTCCCTTGCTAGCCGCTCCAGCACCGACAGCCTTCTCCCCTGTAAATCAAGCCCCCCAAAACCCCCACCTTTCAAACTCCGTCGTGGCCGAACGTGAACCGCGCAGCATCCATATGAGCCGCGATTGGAGAAATCTCTCCAGTGACATCCTCGACCTCTGTTGTTCGTGTATGGATATGTTGAGCGCCATGTGGCTGGCTGCATGCTCGAGGGGCATGCAAACGACCATCGTCGAAGCGAGGCCTAAGCTTTTCAAGACACCCTGCTTGCTGCTATCTGGTCTTGCAAGATTGGCTCACCTTGATACGGAGGCGTACATGATGCCCCTCGACTTCAATCCGATCTCCATTAGCCGAAACTTCTTTGCAGGTATGTACTGGGTCGCCGTACATCATTTCCCTCGACATCGATCCGATCACCATCACCTGAAACTTCTTGGCAGGTATGTACTGGGTCGGCATGAACTCCCACTGGATGGCTGCCTTCAGAGAAGACGGTAAAAAGTTCGTGCTCGTGAACTTCCAGACCTCCCATGAGATTATCCTTCCTCCGTTGGATTATATAGATTATTACCATCGCGGTCCAAGTCATCTAGATTACCACGTTAGTTGGATGGACCTTGTTTTGCAGAAGATTGTAATCTGCCAAGTGCCCACATGACATGCGAATTACACAGACTTCAAGCTAATTGCCTTGTTCGACCGCAGACTCGCCTATCTTTGCGCCGATGCCTTCTTTAGCTGGAGAGAACCCAGCTCGCAGTGGATCATTGTCAAAGCTGATACACACTTCTCTGATGATATTGAACACAATGGCATCATCTACGCGATCGGCAAAGCAGATGGCACCACGTATTGCTGGGACGGCGCGTGTAAGTTGTTTCCATCTCATGTTAATGATGACGCCATGACAGTGTTTGAACTTTTTTGTGATGATTGGCATATCCCTGTTTGAGCAGAATTTGAGTAAAACTATGGCAATGTATTAGAGATGCCGTAAATCAGCTATATTTGGAATGAGTTAATTCATGCGATTGTGACCATGTCATTACAACCAATTTGTACCCTGAATAATCAAACGGTTAGGAATATATGGATATTATCCTTATTTTCATGATGCTACTACTAAATATGAGTGTGTATCAATGGCCATGTTAGTTTTCCTCATTTTCATGATGTAGAAACATGCACCACACTGTTGGTTTCATCTAACCATACATTAGGGAAGTAAATGTGCATATGGAGATCTCTAGATTTGGAAGTAGTGAAATCCTGCAATGCTTACCATGTGTACATACCTATATTCACCCTTCAGCAATCAATGTCTAGAATAATATCCTCACAATTTTTTTGCCCACAGAACACGAGTATATAACAAAGCATGGTCTGTTAGTTACCTTGAAGAATTTGTTTGTGAGGACAAAACATGATTACATAACATGCATGACATGGTACATCGTACATGGTAGTTTCCTATGAATAATCGATTGCGAGATAACATGAGTATAACCATGCATGGCACTTCTATATTTTCGAACCCAGTATACATTTCCCTGTATTTTCCTCCCAGTTCCAACAGGGACATATCAATGCTATTTCTTGCATTATCCTACTCATACTCTGAACAATGTTGATCTTACATTAACAATGTCTGTCCTTTTTGATATGATGCAGTGTCCCTACAGTTATTGTCCTTTGTAATCACACCACCTTTGCCAAAAATAGGGAAGCACAACTGGTTCCTTGCTCGATCAGACACGGCAAAATACTGATGATCATTCAGACACATGTGCCAGAAAATTTATATTGCAAAAATCCCACTGTATACAAGCACCGTGAAATACGTGAGTATCCGGACAATGGTTGTTACATCTATGAGTAGGATATTAGCTTGTTGGGGACATCAGGATTTTTTAGTTGGAGTCGGATAAACAGCCTTGGTTCACACTCTCTGTTTCTCGGACTCAATTATCCGATTAACCAGGAGATCACCGTTGGCAAGGACCTTGATGGCAGAGAGGCTTTTTTTGCTATGGAAAACTGTGTCTACATGGCGAGCCCTAGGAGTTTGGGAGCAAACTCCCCTGATTGTCAACGATACAGCCTGCAGCCAAAAGAAGGTGAGAATGACAAAGGCATCCGGATTAACTTTGATCCTTGGATGTCTCAATTACGACAGTCAGTGATGTGGTTCAAGACTTCAGGTTGATAGGTAATTGGGCTGTTGCATCGAAAGGGTGGAGTACTGGTGTCTCCGGATCACTGGTCGCTGAAGCGGGGCTGCAAATTATGATGGTGTTGGATCATCTCTTCGAATGACTTTGTTGTCTTTGCTGCTGGTTCTGGATGGGTAGTTCTTTCTTTTGTTATGCATATTCCTTGTCATTTGGTCATCCTCGTCTATGTCACTCTTACTATGTAATAGTTGCTTCTGTTTACAATGTCATTCTCGTCTGGATCACGAGAGTCTGAGCGCTGCAGATGGGTGCATTTTGGTGGTGTAGCAAGACTTCTTATGAACTATCATGTCTTGCTATTTATGTTAGTAGTAGTCACTAGTCAGTGTTTGAATGTTGTATATATCGTTGTTTCGAACTGTTTATTGTCTCGAACTACTGGTGGGCTAAATGAGGGCATCTCCATTCTCCAGTGTTTAGAGTATATCTCCTTTTTTCAAGTTATATAATTTGAGCTTAGTGTCTTTTCGATGATGTACACTTGTTTGGGCCAGTGAGGTGTCGTTGAATATGGGCCGAGTAGTAACGCAATGCCAAACAGGTCAATTATGACTTTCAGGCTGGGCTCTCAAAAGATCCTGAAAAAAAAGGCCAGGCTCTCCCAAAAAGAAAGAATAAGGACTCTTAGGCCGACATGTGGGCGCCACCGGTGTTTTCATGCACTTGCGCGCCGAGAGCATATTGGCGCATGCTCGAAATTCATACTACCTTTTCATCCCCACTCTCCCGCCCCTCCCCCACCTCCGGAATCTCGATTCCTACTCCAGTTCCCCCAAATCCCCCTCCTGTACTCCCTATACTCAAGTGCACTATCATGTCGCCGGTCAACGCGGATCTCTGAGCCGGAGATCCTGAGGTCCTTCTTGCCTTTGGTCACTGCGTGCTGTCGCTCAACAGTGGCATGGCGACGCTTGATGACCAGTTTGCCGACAAAGTGCTGATGGTAACCATCAACGGCGACCGGCCTCCCATCTCGCCGGTCGACCTTCTCAAAGCTCTTGGCATTGCGCACGGCATCCAAATAAGTGACTTGCTCGTCGAAGTCTGTCCACCACCGGCTGATTTCTTCGTCAGGTTCCGGACAACTTTCGACTGCAGTCGTGTGTTCGAATGTTCCCGTCATTTGTTTTGCGATGGCGCGCTGGTGAGCTTTGATCGGTGGCACCTAGGATGGGGCTCGGTGCCCTCTGAGCTTGAGTTTTTAACAAAGCTTACCTTCCACGACATGCCTCGACGTGCTTGGAACAGTGAGTCCATGAACGAGCTTGTTAACGACCTTGGAGGTGAGCTCGTAAGTATGTTTGTTCCTCCAGACAGCTAGGCTCTGACGGTTATGGCATGGATGAAGAAGTCGTCCACCATACCGAAGGTGATTGGTGTTGAGATACCGGTGGAGGAACCAGGGTTGTACTATTCTCCGCCACCAAGGCCGTCGCGGACCACGTTAGGGATGTACCTGTATCAAGTGTTCGTGCATGTCGAAGAAGTGGTCAATCCATCAATCGAAGTCCTGCCGCCGCTGCTGGTGCCAGGGTCCGTCGATGACGTCCATTACAGGAGTCAATGTCAGACTTTCCCCGTGTTGCTCGGAACGATGGATGGCACAGGGCCTACTCCATCACGCGGCGGAGGCCACTGCTTCTTTGGGAGAAGAGGCAGGGCTGACTGCCTGGATGTGCTCTAATTTGAGGTAACAACTGAATCTGTCAGCAGATACTAGTTAAATCCGAGCTATGGGTGTGAAGCACTGATATGCCATTACATTTGATTGTGACCTATTCTAATTTTGTACCTGAACTTTTTTTAGAAATGGTTGTTCGCCAACTTAATCTGCTAGCAGAACTTATTGTGTTGTCTGTCTGTTTTCTTTGCACAACATTCAAGATATTTCCCCGTCATTGATAAAGATGATGAACCATTATGTACGACTTCGTTGGTTTCCACATAGCCCTTCCCGAGCGATCCACTGCTTCCATCCTGATTGTGCCGCCTGCATGAAATTTTTGTATGCAATTTCAGTGTGCTATGATGTTCTATATGATTGTGTCAACTATATAAGTTTTTACTAAGCATCAGCAATGCATATAGCTGAAAGATGTATTTACGAGCATCGATCGATGAGTCTCTCTCTCTCTCTCTCTCTCTCTCTCTCTCACACACACACACACACACACATGCACGCACACACACGCGCACACGCACAAGTGGGACCCGTTGAATTATTTATTTTCTCGTGACAGCTTTTAATTAGGTACCACTGTAATCTAACTTTTTTCTTAAGTTATTAATTGAGCTCACTGACTTCAAGAAGTTGTACAGAAGCCTTGTTTGGGCGTTTCCGGCGTCGCTGAATGTGGGCTGAGTAACCATGTTAGGTTGTACTGTACTACACAGGCCTTTTTTTAACATCAGCAATGCAACTGGGCCGACAGTTGTACACAATATCCGGGTCAACTTGTTATTCTCCGCCCCACTAGGCTGCAAACTTTCCTAGGAGGTATGCATTAGGCTTAACAAGAAAAGGGACTTTAAGAAATAATAAATGGGATGTAATTATAATAACTGGGCAGTAACTATGCACCAAACACGTAATTAGTTTAAAAAATGTATTATTTTTGGAATTTGAAAATTTTAATTTCATTACTTGTTGCGCGTGCAATATTTCGTTGGATTTTAACGTAATACAACTTTATTTTGAAATTATATTTAACCTGAGTAGAAATTTCGGATAAAAATATTTCGGATCCCATCATAATGTGGGATCTTTTTTTAATTCTGTTTTGAGCGGTTGTTTGAAATTATTAATCATTGTCCTAGCTCGAAGTTGGCTGTACTTTTAACAAACTGTAAATGGGTTGTAGTAAATTCCATTAGAATTAAAAAATGGGCTGTACATTCTTACAAAACGCAAATGGGCTATATGTTCTTTGCCAAATCCGAGCTCTGGGCCTACTAAGTTGATGCGTACCAAGGGCTTTGTCTTTGCTCAAAAAAAACCAAGGTCTTTGTCAACTTAGTCAATATAAACGATTCTAGCTGCAGTGATCGTATGATGTCCATCCAACGGCCGTAGTGCTTCTTCAACCTCTGGTCTTCTTGCTCCAGCCGCCCAAACCATCGCTGGTCGTGCCGCATGCTCCTGCCTCCCGTGGACGGTTGTGCTGCCGCGGAGGCCTCACCGCCCCCTACTATTCCCACCGCTGGCCAGGCAATGCGGCGATGACAGCCTCACGCCGCAGCCGAACCAGTGAACCCTCGTACTCCTCTCCGCACGGGCTTCCGCTGCTGGATCTTCCCCGGCTCCCCGTCGTCCCCTTCCTAGGCCTAGCCGTCGTCCACCGCCGTGGTGCTCTCGGCACACCGTGGTCAACATGGTCAAGGAACGACTTCCATCTAACGTGGACTGTACGTGGAGAGGCTGTCAGCTGGGTCCACGGCCGCAGCAAGGAAATGCCTCCTTATTACGCGGAAAGTAATTATTCCTCCACCTAACAGTTGGGACCCACCGGACGGGCCACTATATTTCGCGAAAAAAACGTTTCCCCCTGACTGCTGGGACCCACCAGCTACATCTTCGCACGCATGGAAGTGCGTCCGGGCAAAAAAAAACATTCGCCCCTGACTGTTGGGACCCACCAGATACAACTTCGGACGCAAGGAAGTGCGTCCGGGCAAAAAAAATGATTCGCCCCCTGACTGCTGGGACCCACCAGCTACATCTTCGCACGCAAGGAAGTGCGTCCGGGCAAAAAAAACGATTCGCCCC
>NC_041387.1:120819655-120835214 GCF_002162155.2 Triticum dicoccoides
TGGGACCCACCAGCTACATCTTCTTACGCAAGGTAGTGCATCCGGGCAAAAAAACGATTCTCCCCCCTGAGTGCCGGGACCCACCAGCTACATCTTCGCACGCAAGGAAGTGCGTCCGAAAAAAAACGATTCACCCCCCTGACTACTGGGACCCACCAGCTACATCTTCACACGCAAGGAAGTGCCTGACAGTCGGGACCCACCTGGTCGAAGCATACGTAACGTTGTCATTTTGGTCACGAACGTGTACGTACATATATACTGGTGGATGTAGAGGCACACACATGTCATAGTAGAGGCGCGCACGTGTCATAGTAGAGGCGCGCACCTAGCATGTACACGTACGTACAGCGGCCATGGTGCAAGAAAGAAAATACGACCACGTATGTGTACATATGGGCGGGGTCTCGAACGCCTACTCGCGCATATATACGTACGGCCAGGGCTCATGTACATTGGCTGGGTCGGAACGGAGAAACAGCGTCGTCGTCGTGTTCATGGGGAGGCCACGGAATGCGTCGTGTTCATCGGGAGGCAACGGATTGCGTCGTGTTCATCTAGAGGCAACAGAACGCGTGGGAGCCAACCGGCTGGGTCGGAACGTAATGCGTGGTCGTGTTCATCGGGAGGGCTTGGACGGAACAGGCGATGGAAACCAGTCCTGGCGTACCGCAAAACAGAGGAAACGGACCTCCTACGGTCAAAACGGGGGTCCTGTTGATCAGGAGGGGTGTGGCGCACCGCAAAACGGAGGAAAGGGACCTCCTACGGTCGAAACGGGGGTCCTGTTGATCGGGAGGGGTGTGGCGTATCGCAAAACGGACGAAACGGACCTCCTACAGTCGAAACGGGGGTCCTGTTCATCGGGAGGGGTGTGGCGTACCGCAAAACGGACGAAACGGACCTCCTATGATCGAAACGAGGGTCCTGTTCATCGGGATGGGTGTGGCGTACCGCAAAACGGGACTCCATGGGATACTGTTCATCTCCACCATCGACCTCTTCCAGCCTCCACGGGCTACCGTCGACCTCTTCCAGCCTCCACGGGCTACCGTCGACCTCTTCCAGCCTCCACGGGCTCCTGTTCATCCAGCCTCCACTCCGCGCTACTCCACCGGCTACTGTTCAATCACCCCTCCACGGGCACCCCTCCACGGTCTACTGTTCATCCAGCCCTCCACACCATGGGGGTCCTGTTCATCCACCCCTCCACGGGCACCCCTCCATCGTCTACTGTTCATCCAGCCCTCCACACCACGGGGTCCTGTTCATCCACCCCTCCACCGTCTACTGTTCATCCAGCCCTCCACACCAAGGGGTCCTGTTCATCCAGAGGCAATGCCACCGCGCACTGTTCATCCAAACCCCCTGCAACACTCACTATTCATCCAATCGATTGGCTTCAGTTAGCAGCAGTAGCGAAGGAATCGCTCGATCGGGTTCAGTAACGCGTAGCCTGCAGTGCAATCACTCGGGTTCAGTTAGAGCCCAACGCCTCACTCGGGTTCAGTTAGAGCCAACGCCTCGCACACACGCGCATATGTGTACGAGAGAAACGCGCATCGCTCGGCCCCCGACCTCCCACCGTAACCGGCAACTCCAAGAAATTTTCCTCGCCCTCGCTTCTACCACGGCTTTTTCCGTCATGGACGACCCAAAGAATGTCATGCAGCTGCGTCTCGGGCCCGCCCAGGACGAAAAGCCAATTTCTGTCATGATTTTTTGTCATAGAAGTAGGAGCCCACCACATCTATGATGATACCGGGTTTTGTCACAATTATCGTCATAGAAGTGTCATATGTATGACAGGAAAAAAATTCGTTTGGCACAAAATGTCACGGATGTGTCTTCTTTTTGTAGTGTGTAGAAGCCCTCCATGATCGATTCCCCCTCTGACGGAGCGCTGGAAAAGGCCCCAAGATGGGATGCCATGGGTACAGAAGGTTGCGGCAGTGGAAATAGGGTTTTGTCGTGCTCCACCATCACGGGCGAAGCCAGGGGGACTGCGGGGCCCGTCGACCATCAGGATTTCCGCCGCTGGATCACTGCTATCGCACTCGGATGCAGTCTCTACGGAGCCAGTCGACAGATCGAACAGGCCGTAGAGAGATTCGTCGGGCTCGATTGTCGCGACTTGGGTGGTGGCCGTCTGGAGAGCCACCGCGTGCCTCACCCACCGCTGAAGCCTCGACCGGCCCGGGCGCTTGTGCTGGTGGGAGACCAGGAGGGTGGCCGATGGGGAAGTCGACCGATACGGGGTCGACGGTTGCCGCAGCAGAATGCCACGGACACATGCGCGAAAATGCATCGCACCGCGGATGGGGAGCGCATCGACGTCGAGTGGAGCCTCCTGGAGCCAGGCGGAGTCGTCGGCGACGAAGGTGAGAGCACCGAGGCGGATCTCTCGACCCTCAACCAAAACTCCAGCAGTCATCATGATGAAAGTACTCGGAAGAACCGCAACCTTTCCACAAAATCGCTAAAACACCTGCCCCACGGTGGGCGCCAACTGTCGTGGTTCTAAGTCTGACAGTAGAGTGGGGGGTAGGTATGGAGAGGCAAGGTCCTAGCTATGGAGAAGTTGTAAACACCAGAGATGTACGAGTTCAGGCCCTTCTCGGAGGAAGTAAAATCCCTACGTCTCGGGGCCCGGAGGCGGTCGAGTGGATTATGTGTATATGGGTTACAAGGTGCCCCAACCCTTCTGCCTGTGGAGGGGGGTGGCTTATATAGAGTGCGCCAGGACCCCAGCCAGCCCACGTAATGAAGGGGTTAAGGTGTATTAAGTCCGGGGCGTTACAGGTAACGCCCCACATAAAGTGTCTTTACTATCATAAAGTCTACTTAATTACGGGCCGTTGCAGTGTAGAGTGCCTCTTGACCTTCTGGTGGTCGAGTGAGTCTTCGTGATCGAGTCCTTCAAGTCAGTCGAGTGAGTCCCTCGTTGCTCGACTGGAAGGTGACCTCTTCTAAGGGTGTCCTTGGGCAGGGTACTTAGATCAGGTCTGTGATCCTACCCTAGGTACATGACCCCATCATTAGCCCCCGAATGGATTGATGCTTTGAGTGACGGAGGAGTTGATGCTGTTTCCGATTAACCTTTGCACACTGGTCGTGCGTTATTCTGAACCAGAGAATCTCTTCGTTGATAGTGAGCAACTTGTCTTCAGTCGACTCGATCCATTCTTTTCTTTCGTCGAGTGATCTTTCGGGCTTCGTCGATTTCCGAGCGACGGATCGCAGGAAATCCCGCGCCTGACAGATCGATCTGCCGTTCGCGGATTCCGTGGGATGCGAAATTTGGGGAAACGCGCGAAGCGGAGCGGACCGCGGCGTTCGGATGGGACGGGACATAGATGCCTCGATTCCCGCGCCGCTTTCTTCGCCACGTATCCCGCCCGCGCAACAGTTCCAGGATATGATTAGATCGACCGGGCCCACCTGTCATCCACTCGGAAGGGATCTTATAAATGCGCCCGGCGAAGGTTTTTTGAACAGTGCCTCAGCATTCTCTCTCTGCCTCCTTCGTCTCCGCCCACCGTGCTCGCTCTCGCTTCCGCACCACTTCCCCTCACGCGCCCCGCCGGTAGCCATGGTCAAGGAGAAGACGGCGGCGCTGGAGCGCGCGAAGAAGGCGTCGGCGACGGAGAAGGCGAAGGGGAGATCCACCAGCCGCGGTGGGTCTTCGTCTAGATCTCGCCTGCCGAAAGGCTGGGTCCAGGGAGATTGGATCCAGTCGACCATCACGGAGAAGGATCTCCTCGACATGGCCAACGAGGGCCTGATCCCCCATGGAGCTGCGAGGCTTCCGGGGAAAGAGTGGCAGCCCCAGCCGGAAGAGGGTGAGTGCGTGCTTCTGGCTACCCATGTTGACCGCGGATTCTCTTTGCCGCCGAGCATTTTCTTCCGTGGTTTCTTGAACTTTTTTGGAGCGCAACTCCACCACTTCACCCCGAATTCTATCGCCTACCTTGCCGCGTTTGTGTCCATGTGTGAGAGTTTTCTGGGCTGTCGACCGCATTGGGACTTGTTCAAGCACATATTCACATGTCGCTCTCAAACCGTGAAGAAGGCGAGTCCAGGCGACGAAAGAACCCGAGTGGTCCAAATGTGTGGAGGTCTGGGGATCCAGGTGAGGAACAAGAGCACCTTCCTAGCCATGAAATTTCCCGAGTCAGTCAGAGGCTGGCAGTCGACATGGTTCTACTGCCAGGACGAGTCGACGCCGAGGCAGTCGAGTGGACTCCCTCAATTTACCATGGACCGAGTGAACAAGCCCTCCTCTCTGAAGTTGATTCCGGAGGAGAAAGCTGACGTGAAGATGCTGATGGAGCGCGTAGTTCAGTTGGTTCGGGAGGGAGTGACGGGCATGGATCTCCTGGAAGTTTTCCTTAGGCGCCGAATCCAGCCTCTTCAGTTCCGGAGCCATTGCATGTGGTTGTACTGTGGGACTGAGGATGTGACTCGGGTCAATCCAGAAACAGTCGACGATGCCACTCTGGAAAGGTGGATGGCCGCTGTTACTGGGAACAAGGACAACCCTCGCGGGGCCAGAAGGATTCCCCCACTCGACTGCCACAGTGACCCAAACAAGGTATGTCTGCTCCACTTCCCATTGTATTCTCGTCATTTTTATTTCTGTTTTCTCTGCCGATCGGTCGACTGATCTTTGTCTTGTTGTTTATCAGGCCCTCACCGAACTGTACTCGATGCCCAACGGAGCGCAGGCTCTGACTGAGGAGGGAGAAGCGAGCGGGGGCGAGAGCCAGGAGGAGGAGTGGGACTCGGACGCCGCTGAGGCCGATGATGATGACGATGACGATGACGATGATGACGATGAGGACGAGGAAGAGGAGGAGGAGGAGGAGGTCGCACCACCGCGCTCGGAAAGGCGGTCGAAACTTGTCCATGACCCTGCGACCGAACGCGGCGAGGGGGTTGCGACTGTTACACAGTCGACTAAGCGCCCTCGGACCACCTCTCCGGCGCCGACTGAAAAGGTGCCGAAGCAGCCCAGGGCAGCCCCGTCGAAGCCGACCAAGCACCTGCCGAAGATGAAGGTGTCCATCCCCACCATATCAGGGTAATCATGTTGCTTAAGTCTTCTTGTTCTGTGTGAACTTTGTCTCTGGTTGGCACTGGAGTTAGTCAACCGATTCTTTGGAGTTGCAGTGCCGCTACTTCTGAGACCTCAGCCCGGGCTGATGACCATGAGATGGAGGACGCAGCAACCTCAAGACCAGGTACTATACTCTTAACGCCATTTTTAGTCGACTGACTCATGATCTCTAATTCTGATTCTTTTCTGTAGCTCCATCCAATGTTGTAATCACTCTCCCTAATGATGAAGAAGATGAAGAACCGCTGAAGTACAGAAGGAGTAGGAAAGCGTCTGCTAGCAAGGTGACCCAGGATGTGACGGCGCCTGAGACTCTGGTCGCGGAGGAGGAGAACACCACTCGACACACTGTGTCCTTCGCAGATCCACTGACGAGTGTTCCGCAGCCCTCCCTCTTCACGACGCACCACGTCCCAGAGGACCAAGCTGGCGCAGCGAAGGAGGCCATACGCCAGGCAGGGATCATGATGGAGCAGTTGAAGACCATCCGGGATGCGAGCCAGGCAGCTTACGACGCCAGTTCTGCCCTCCAAAGCAATGTTCAGGTCAGTCGACCACCGTTTGTTCTGTTAGGATATGTTATCAAAAACTTTTCCTTTCCAGAATTTATAGTAGTCACCCAGTGGGTGTGTCGATTAAACTCCGTGTTAGCGGGGCCACGCTGAGTGCACCCGCTGGGTGTAGTCCCCAAGGCTAAGGTCGACTGCTGGCAGTCGGCCTTAGGCTTTATAATTTCAGTGTTTCCGTCATTCGACTATGGACTGGATTTCGCAAACCGGTCGACTGGTCGACTCTATCTTCAATAGGATTAGTGGGGGCACGCTGAGTGCACCCACTGGGTGTAGTCCCCAAGGCTAAGGTCGACTGCTGGCAGTCGACCTTAGGCTTTATAATTTTAGTCTTTCCGTCATTCGACTATGTCGAATGGATTTCGCAAACCGGTGGGGGCACGCTGAGTGCAACCACTGGGTGTAGTCCCCGAGACTGTGGTCGACTGTTTGCAGTCGATTACAGTCTTAAAGAATATATCTCTTTTTTTTTGAGGTCGACTGGTCGACTCTATCTTCAATAGGATTAGTGGGGGCACGCTGAGTGCACCCACTGGGTGTAGTCCCCGAGACTACGGTCGAATGCTTGTATTCGGCTGTAGTCTTAGAAACGCGCAATTTTTCCTTTTCCACTCGGAAGTGAATTATATTTGACATTTTAGTCGATTGGTTCTTCGCAGAACTCCTGTGATCTTGTGGCTCGCTACTCTGAGCTGGAAAACAAGCACGTTCAGCTCGAGCTAAATTTGAAGCTGGTTCAGGAGAAACTGACAAAGGCAAAGGAGGAGACCGAAGGTTTGTTTGGTGAGACCTTGACGACTGCTTTTTCCCTTCATTTGTTTCAAAATCTGATCTTGCTGTAACTTGCAGGTAAGGTGAGGGAGGCCCAACGGAAGAAGGACCTTGAACTAGCTGAGAAGACCAAGCTTGTTGACGAGAAGTTAGCTTCAGTCGCCAAGCTTGAGCAAGAAAATGCCAATCTGAAAGCTGCTCTTGGGAAGAAAAAAGATCTGGAGGCCTTCCTGAATGGTCTTGCCAAGAAGTTGTTTCTTATGCTTGAAGGTAAATTTCTATGCTCGACGATCATTTCCAACCGTGGTTTTTCCATTCGACCATCGCCTTGACTCGGTGATCGTCCTTGCAGAATTTTGTCAAAACTTTGAAGAAGAAACTAGCCGGCTGGAACCAAACCTTGACCCCGTCAATTCTCCGATGAACGACGAAGTTTCCATGAATGTTTTCCGACTGGAGTCCCGTGTTGCCGCTGTCGTGGACTATCTTGCAAGGCTGAAGGTCGCCACATCTCGCATCGACTCGACGCTCTGGCCCGGGGAGACACTTCAGAATGATCTCGAGTCGCTGATGGCTTGCTTGAACACGATCCCTGGTCGAGTGCAGGAGTGGCAAAAGTCCTCGGCTCGGTGCGGTGCAGATGTTGCTCTGTGTCTGGCCCGAGTCCACTGCAAAGATGCGCGAGAAGACAAGCTGGCGGCCCTCCGGGTGGCCAACACCAAGAAACACGACTTCAGGTCCTTTATGGAAACTTTCCTTGCGGCTGCCACTCGGATCGCAGATGGAATTGATCTTGATGAGTTTGTTGCACCTTCCAGCCCTCCACAGGAGGGGTAAAAAACTTCTTCTAAGCTCGACGCTTTAAATTTGCCTCGGTATGCCGAGTGGAGTTGTAACCGATAAACCTTAACGGGCTTAGCGCCTGAGCACTTTCGGTTCCTTTAGGTATCGATCCGAACTTGAATTTGGTGTTTGAATATGATTGCTTTTGGCTCGAAATGTCTTTTGCAGGTTCAAAGCAGGGCGCTTACTGCAATCGACTTATTCCTTAGTCCACTTAGGTGAGTGCTGGGCTGCAGCTAAGCCTCCCGAGTGAGAAGTTTGCTTTTTACTCGGTAGGATTTCTATATCTTAGGCGAGCACTGGGCTGCAGCTAAGCCCACGAGTGAGAGGTTTGCTCTTCACTCGGTAGGATTTTTGATAACTTAGGCGAGTACTTGGACTGCAGCTAAGTCCCCGAGTGAGAGGTTTGCTCTTCACTCGGTAGGATTTCTGATAACTTAGGCGAGCACTGGGCTGCAGCTAAGCCCCCGAGTGAGAGGTTTGCTCTTCACTCGGTAGGATTTCTGATAACTTAGGCGAGCACTGGGCTGCAGCTAAGCCCTCGAGTGAGAGGTTTGCTCTTCACTCGGTAGGATTTCTGATAACTTAGGCGAGCATTGGGCTGCAGCTAAGCCTCCGAGTGGAAGTCTAGCTTACCATTCGGTAGGATTTTGATAACTTAGGCGAGCGTTGGGCTGCAGCTAAGCCCCCGAGTGAGAGGTTTGCTCTTCACTCGGTAGGATTTTTGATAACTTAGGCGAGTACTTGGACTGCAGCTAAGCTCCCGAGTGAGAGGTTTGCTCGTCACTCGGTAGGATCTTAGGCGAGTACTTGGACTGCAGCTAAGCCCCCGAGTGGAAGTCTGGCTTACCACTTGGTAGGATTTTATTTAATCTTAGGCGAAACGGATTCGCAGCTAAGCCTCCGAGTGGGAGTCTGGCTCACCACTCGGTAGGATTTCTGATAACTTAGGCGAGTACTTGGACTGCAGCTAATCCCCCGAGTGGAAGTCTGGCTTACCACTCGGTAGGATTTTATTTAATCTTAGGCGAAACGGATTCGCAGCTAAGCCTCCGAGTGGGAGTCTGGCTCACCACCCGGAGGATTTTTACAAACTTAGGCGAAACGGATTCACGGCTAAGTCACCCACTGAGGGTAAATTTTATTGGACAAAATAAAAAGTGACAAAAATTATGGAGGAACTATGACACTATTATTTTGAGGTCCAAGAACTACAGAAGTACTTTATTGCAACTCATCCGAGTGATAAAGCTTAAGTGTAAAATGGGCGGAGTAGTTCCGCATTCCAAGCTCGAGGCTCGTCGATATTATGTTCGACGTTGTAAAGACGGTAAGCCCTGTTGTGGAGAACTTTGGTGACGATGAAGGGTCCTTCCCAAGAAGGAGCAAGCTTGTGTTGTTTCTTCTGATCCACTCGGAGAACTAAATCTCCTTCCTGGAAGGCTCGACCCCTCACATTTCTGGCGTGGAAACGACGCAAATCTTGTTGGTAGATGGTCGACCGGATCAGAGCCATCTCCCTTTCTTCCTCTAAAAGGTCGACTGCGTCCTGCCGCGCTTGTTCAGCTTCTGCTTCGTTGTAGATTTCAACTCGAGGAGCATTGTGGAGAAGATCACTCGGCAAGACTGCTTCAGCTCCATAGACCAAGAAGAATGGAGTTCTTCCGGTCGACCGATTAGGTGTGGTCTGCAGTCCCCAAAGCACCGAGGGAAGTTCATCGACCCAAGCTCCAGCTGCATGCTTGAGATCACGCATCAGTCGGGGTTTCAATCCCTTGAGAATCAGGCCATTGGCTCGCTCTGCTTGTCCATTCGACTGTGGATGGGCGACTGAAGCGTAGTCGACTCGTGTGCCTTGAGAGTTGCAGAAATCCCTGAATTCTTCCGAGTCAAAGTTCGACCCATTATCCGTAATGATGCTGTGCGGGACTCCATATCTGAATATTAGTTCCCTGATGAAGCTAACAGCAGCACCGGCGTCAAGGTTCTTGATTGGTTTAGCCTCAATCCACTTGGTGAATTTGTCGACTGCCACCAGTACATGCGTGAAGCCACTTCGCCCTGTTCTCAAAGGACCGACCATGTCCAACCCCCATACTGCGAAAGGCCAGACGAGTGGGATGGTCTTCAGAGCCGATGCAGGTTTGTGCGACATATTCGAGTAGAACTGATATCCCTCGCACTTATCCACTATTTCCTTTGCCATCTCATTCGCCTTTGGCCAGTAAAATCTGGCTCGGTATGCTTTGGCCATGATGGTCCGAGAGGACGCATGATGACCACAGGTTCCCGAGTGGATATCATTGAGGATGATTCGACCTTCTTCTGGTGTTATGCACTTCTGACCAACTCCAGTCGCGCTTTCTCTGTATAATTGTCCTTTGATTACGGTAAAGGCCTTAGATCGACGGACGATCTGTCGATCCTCTTCCTCATCCTCCGGGAGCTCTTTTCTCAGGATATACGCGATATATGGAACTGTCTAGTCGGGAATGACCACCAAGACCTCCATGACCAAGTCGACCACTGCTGGGACTTCAACCTCAGTCGGATCTGTGGCACTCTTGGGCTGTGGAGCTTCTTCGGTGAAAGGATCTTCTTTGACTGATAGAGTGTGTATATGCTCCAAGAACACACCACTCGGAATGGCTTCTCTCTTGGAACCTATCTTTGCTAGATCATCAGCTGCTTGATTTTTCAGTCGGGGTATATGATGGAGCTCCAACCCCTCGAACTTCTTTTCCAGCTTCCTCACTGCACTGCAGTATCCAGTCATGGCTGGGCTTCTCACGTCCCACTCCTTCATCACTTGGTTGACCACTAAATCCGAGTCGCCATAGACCATCAGGCGACGGACGCCGAGTGAAATGGACATGCGCAATCCGTATAAGAGGGCCTCATATTCTGCCTCATTATTGGAGGAATCAAAGTGAATCTGGAGCACATATCTAAGCTTATCTCATTTGGGGGAAACCAGGACAACCCCAGCACCGGAACCATTCAACATCTTAGAGCCATCAAAGAACATGGTCCAATGCTCCGAGTGAACTTCAGTCGGCTGTTGCTGTTCAATCCACTCGGCGAGGAAATCTGCTATTGCCTGGGACTTAATGGCCTTCTTTGCTTCAAACTTGATATCAAGGGGAAGAAGTTCAATCACCCATTTAGCCACTCGACCAGTTGCATCTCTCTTGTGCAAAATCTCTGATAGTGGAGCGTCGCTGACGACTGTGATGGAATGATCAGAGAAATAATGAGCAACCTTCTTTGTGGTCATGTATATTCCATACACGAGCTTCTGATAATGAGGATATCTCTGCTTGGATGGAGTCAAGACTTCAGACAAATAATACACTGGGCGCTGAACTTTGAGAGCTTTTCCTTCTTCTTCCCGCTCGACCGTAAGCACAGTACTGACGACTTGTCCTGTGGCTGCGATATAGAGCAACAGAGGCTCTTTGCTGATTGGAGCAGCAAGCACCGGCTGGGTGGAGAGCAGAGCTTTTAGCTCGGCAAACGCTGCATCAGCTTCTGGAGTCCACTCGAACTTGTCTGCCTTCTTCATCAGTCGGTAAAGAGGCAATGCCTTTTCACCGAGTCGTGAGATGAATCGACTTAATGCTGCCAAGCATCCAGTAAGCTTCTGTACATCGTGCACTCGCACAGGGCGTTTCATTCGGAGAATAGTGCCGATCTTCTCTGGATTAGCGTCGATTCCTCGCTCGGAAACGAGAAAACCGAGTAACTTGCCACCAGGAACTCCAAATGTGCACTTTGATGGATTGAGCTTGATATCATACCTTCTGAGGTTGGCAAATTTTTCAGCGAGGTCAGCGAGCAGGTCGGAACCTTTTCGTGACTTGACGACGATATCATCCATATACGCTTCCACATTCCGACTGACTTGACTTGACTTCTGAATCATTCGCATAAATGTGGCTCCGGCATTCTTGAGGCCGAATGGCATGGTGATATAGCAGAAGCACCCGAATGGAGTGATGAAAGATGTTTTTACCTCGTCGGGTCCGTACAGACGGATCTGGTGGTACCCGGAATAGGCGTCTAGAAAAGACAGTCTCTCGCATCCCGCGGTCGAGTCAACAATTTGATCTATGCGAGGGAGAGGAAAATGATCTTTTGGGCAGGCCCGGTTGATGTGCTTGAAATCAATGCACATTCGGAGTGATTTGTCCTTCTTAGGAACCATGACGACATTAGCGAGCCACTCGGAGTGGTATATCTCTCGGATAAATCCTGCCGCCAACAGTCGAGCCACTTCCTCACCAATGGCTTTTCTCTTCTGGACGGCGGACCGCCAAAGATGCTCTTTGACTGGTTTTGCAGATGAGTCGACTCTTAGGCGATGCTCAGCTAGTCCCCTGGGAACACCTGGCATGTCAGTGGGCTTCCATGCAAAAATGTCCCAGTTCTCACGGAGGAACTGGATGAGCGCTTCTTCCTATTTCGGGTCGAGTGTTGTGGAGATGTGGGTCGGAGCTGCATCGGGGTCGGTCGGGTGAATGTGAACAGGCTTTGTCTCACCGGACGACTGAAATGCAGATTCTGTGGCGGGTTTCTTGGATCGCAGCAAATCACTCGGATCTGCGTTTTGCTTGTATTCTTCCAACTCGACCGCTGTCACCTGGGAATCGGCAATCTTTGAGCCCTTCTGAAAGCACTCTTCTGCCTTTTTCCGATCACCGGTGACAGTGATCACTCCTTTGGGGCCGGGAATCTTCAATTTGAGGTACACGTAACATGGTCGGGCCATGAACCGTGCATAAGCTGGTCTCCCCAAAATGGCATGATATGCACTCTGAAAATCCACGACCTCAAACGTCAACTTCTCTTTGCGAAAATGTTTCGAATCACCAAACACCACATCCAGGGCTATTTGGCCGAGTGACTCGGCTTTCTTCCCTGGTATAACTCCATGAAAGCTCATGTTACTGGTGCTCAGTCGGGACATCGGAATGCCCATTCCTTTCAGCGTGTCTGCATACAACAAATTCAGCCCACTACCACCGTCCATCAGCACTTTTGTCAGTCGAGTGCCTTCGACAACTGGATCGACCACCAAAGCTTGCCTCCCAGGGGTGGCAATATGAGTCGGGTGATCAGATTGGTCGAATGTGATGGGTGTTTGGGACCATCTCAGATAATTTGCTTTTGCTGGGGCGACGGCGCCATCTCTAGGGCTTGTTCACCTCTCGGTTAATGACTTTCAATCGACTCTTGCTTTCCACATCTGCAAAGATCATCAGAGTGGAGTTGATATGCGGATATCCTTCCTCACTGTCCTCCTTGTCTGCGGCCTTGTCCGACTCCTTCTCCTTGTCCTTAGACTGTTTTCCCTGAAACTGCTGGATCAGGAGTCGACATTAGCGACTGGTATGCTACGGGTAGATGATATTCCCCTCTTCGTCTTTCTTCGTGTGGATGTGACACGGCATATCCATCACGTCGTTCCCTTCTTTATCCTTTACCTTCTTAGGGTTCCAGGATCCTTTTGGTTTCCCTTTAAACTTTCCTTGAGTCACGGCCAGAGCCTCTCCAGGAGCTGCCGGTTCAGCCTTCCGCTTCTGTTTCCGACTGGTGTTTCCCTTTTCCGACTGACTCGGCTTGTGCTTGCCGCTTCGGAGTCGGTCTTCTTCTTCGCCGTTGGCGTACTTGGTAGCAATCTCCATCATCCGACTCAAGGTCATGTCACCGGTTCGACCAAATTTCAAACTCAATTCTCTGTTCTTGACACCATCCTTAAAGGCGCAGACTGCCTGATGATCAGACACATTCTCCACAGTATGGTGCAAAGTGATCCATCTCTGAATATACTCTCTGAGAGTCTCATTGGTCTTCTGCACGCAGACTTGCAGCTCCGTCAATCCAGCCGGTCGCTTGCAAGTTCCTTCAAACATTCTGATGAACACTCGGGACAGATCTTCCCAAGTGTAAATGCTGCTGGGAGGTAATTGAGTCAACCATGCCCTGGCAGATCCTTCCAGCATGAGGGGCAAATGCTTCATGGCCACCTCGTCGTTCCCACCACCAATCTGAACCGCCACTCGGTAGTCCTCAAGCCAAGTTTCAGGCTTAGACTCACCAGTGAACTTGCTGACTCCTGTTGCCAACCTGAAATTGGGAGGGATAACTGCGGCTCTGATAGCTCTGCTGAAACATTCAGGACCAGAAACATGCACTCGACTGCTTGTGGGCGCATCTCTGTCGAGTCCACCTCGATGGGCTCTGTTCCGGTCGACCAAACCTTGCACGATAATGGATCGCGTGTCGAAGCCTGGTTCTCGGGGGTCGACTGGAACTCTTCGCCCCCGCACTGAGCTGACCCCTGTCATCTGGCTGCCGAGGAGCGTAAGACCCACCCCTCGGAGGGGAATTGGGCACTCGACGCCTATCATCTCGGTCGAGTCGGTCTCCATATTGGTCTCGCCGATTCTCGCGCCCTTCATGCCGCGGAGGCGATCTGGGGCTGTGAGCCGACTGAACCGTATTCGCAGCGACGGATCGACTGTGAATTCTGTTGCGCGACTGCGACACGGCAGAATTCTGATCTCCTGCCGCCCGGAGCAGATCCCTGATCTGCATCAAGCCTCTGCCAGCTACCGACTGAGAGGGCTGGATGGACTCTGCTATACGGGTCGCAGCTGCTAAATTCTGGATTGGGGTTCGATATACCTGAGTCGGCGGGAAGAGTTGACGTCGACTGGTGTTGGGAACTCGTTGCCGTGCGCGCTCGTCGAGTGCTCGCTGAAGATTCTCCAGTCGAGTGCGTTCGGCCAAATTGGCCAAACGTGCCTCCTCCAAGGCGCGAGCCTCGGGGGTTTCTCCTGCGATGGGAGTATGCAGGGCATCCACGTTCCTGCGGCGAAGTTCCTCTCTTTGCAGAGAGTCGAGTGGCTCGGGCTGGTACTCTTCGTGGTCTCGTGCGGGGTCGCCTCTGTCGCCTGCTCCACCATCACCGGCGAAGCCAGGGGGACTGCGGGGCCCGTCGACCATCAGGATTTCCGCCGCTGGATCACTGCTATCGCACTTGGATGCAGTCTCTACGGAGCCAGTCGACAGATCGAACAGGCCGTAGAGAGATTCGTCGGGCTCGATTGCCGCGACTTGGGTGGTGGCCGTCTGGCGAGCCACCGCGTGCCTCACCCACCGCTGAAGCCTCGACCGGCCCGAGCGCTTGCGCTGGCGGGAGACCAGGAGGGTGGCCGATGGGGAAGCCGACCGATATGGGGTCGACGGTTGCCGCAGCAGAATGCCACGGACACATGCGCGAAAATGCGTCGCACCACGGACGGGGAGCGCATCGACGTCGAGTTGAGCCTCCTGGAGCCAGGCGGAGTCGTCGGCGACGAAGGTGAGAGCACCGAGGCGGATCTCTCGACCCTCAACCAAAACTCCAGCAGTCATCATGATGAAAGTACTCGGAAGAACCGCAACCTTTCCACAAAATCGCTAAACACCTGCCCCACGGTGGGCGCCAACTGTCGTGGTTCTAAGTCTGACAGTAGAGTGGGGGTAGGTATGGAGAGGCAAGGTCCTAGCTATGGAGAAGTTGTAAACACCAGAGATGTACGAGTTCAGGCCCTTCTCGGAGGAAGTAAAAGCCCTACGTCTCGGGGCCCGGAGGCGGTCGAGTGGATTATGTGTATATGGGTTACAAGGTGCCCCAACCCTTCTGCCTGTGGAGGGGGGTGGTTTATATAGAGTGCGCCAGGACCCCAGCCAGCCCACGTAATGAAGGGGTTAAGGTGTATTAAGTCTGGGGCGTTACAGGTAACGCCCCACATAAAGTGTCTTTACTATCATAAAGTCTACTTAATTACAAGCCGTTGCAGTGCAGAGTGCCTCTTGACCTTCTGGTGGTCGAGTGAGTCTTCGTGATCGAGTCCTTCAAGTCAGTCGAGTGAGTCCCTCGTTGGTCGACTGGAAGGTGACCTCTTCTAAGGGTGTCCTTGGGCAGGGTACTTAGATCAGGTCTGTGATCCTACCCTAGGTACATGACCTCATCACCTGACAGTTGGGACCCACCGGACGGGCCACTGTATTTCGCGAAAAAAACGTTTCCCCCTGACTGCTGGGACCCACCAGCTACATCTTCGCACGCATGGAAGTGCGTCCGGGCAAAAAAAAACATTCGCCCCTTGACTGTTGGGACCCACCAGATACAGCTTCGGACGCAAGGAAGTGCGTCCGGGCAAAAAAAATGATTCGCCCCCTGACTGCTGGGACCCACCAGCTACAT